>NW_009728858.1:72386-95749 GCF_000703405.1 Apaloderma vittatum
TTAACTGTATTCCAGTCTCATGGAAGCTCACAGAAACTTTATAGTGGTGTAAAAATGGAACTAAAAGGTTTTACTTGCTCTGGATAAATTTTAAACTACTTTAAACATTTCTCTGAAATAAATTATCTTCCTTCCATAGAGTAGTATTGAAAGAGGGAGGTGGGAAAAAACAATTTAATTATGCATTCCAACAAGTTTTCAGGATGAATTCTTAACTAGCTCCAAGAATTCCTACTTGAAACCAAATCTTCTGATTGATTAAGCTTCTTTGGGCTAATGTTTACTTCCATGTAAAGTCTGTTTAAACCAAATGATGAAAGTTTGCCTTTTGTATTATGACATGCTTCTTGCAGTACCTCTCCTTGGCTTTAGCAGCAGAGGCATCCTGTAAGAGCTGAGCCTCACACACTGTGCCCAACAAAATGCGTGGCCAGTAGCACAACCGGGTCAGGCAAAAAAATGAAATGGAGATTTCTGAAAAAGCTTCGGTCTGGCAATGTCTGATGTAGTCAGAATGGTGCTTATTGTGTTCTTATTTTGATACGAACCTTGAATTGTTGATCCTGGTCCTGTATTGAAAGCTGAAATCAAATACTATTTAAGTCTTTCACAAAACTTGTCATCGCCAACTAACTTTTTTTGTTAATCTATTTAGAATGTGGTTTATGAAAATTCATGATAATACTTTTACGATAGCTTTTGGTGTCTGAAGGGAAAAAGGTCAATGCTTATCAAGGTTCAAGCTATTTCCTGATCAGGTCTGTTACATTAGACTAATCTTTAATATATGGACAGAGATCAGTACTTCTGAAATCCAAAATTCTTCAAAGTTCTTGGCATGATAATGCGAAGTAGCTTGCTAATGATTATTTGCATACATGACAGGCAACCTATGTGCTTTCCTAGGCACTCCATTAAAACTGCTTTATTCCCAACCTTTTAAAAGTTAAATGAGCAAAAATAATGATGATAAAAGTGACTCGTGGCATAAACTATTATAAAACATGCTGCATGCAGTGAAAGCTTTATGGTTTTTTTAGTTTGTTTTAGGCCTTCAGAATCATGCAGCTACCCATGTCTCTCTCAAGTTGTAAGACATTGTGTCACAACATTAAGAGAGAAACAGATGCATTTGAGTTTTAAAACATTAACTTCCTGATTGTGAGGTTGACAGAGCAGCTCATTGTCATGTCCTTATGTTCAGTCTGGTAGTGGTGTCATTCACTAGGATCCTCTGCTCAGCCTGCTCTCTCCAATGCCAAATCCTAGCACTCACTCCCTGAGAGAAGCAGTACCCATCATCAGGTCTGAATAGCCTCAAATACATCACTTAAAGCTAAACCAAAAACGCAAGTTCTGCCCACCTAGAGATTCAAACTAATTCTGGAAGTACATGGTGCAATAATGCTAAAAGTTAACAGCTAGATAAATAGCAAGGACAAGGAACTACAGGAGAGAGTCCAGCACAGAGCCACTAAGATGATTAGAGGACTGGAGAATCTAACATTTGAGGAAAGGCTGAGAGCTGGGTCTGTTTGTCTTGCAGAAGAGAAGGCTGAAGGGGGATCTCATCAGTGTTTATAAACATCTAAAGGGTAGGTGTCAGGGGCAAGAGTCTGCTCAGTGGTGTCCAGTGATAGGACAAGGGGCGACGGTCACAAACTGGAGAACAGGAGGTTCAACCTAAACATAAGGAAATACTTTTCACTGTGAGGGTGACAGGGCACTGGAACAGGCTGCCCAGAGACTTTGTGGAGTCTCCTTCTCTGGTTGTGTTCCTGAGTGATCTGCTCTAGGTGTTCCTGCTCTGGCAGGGGGCTTGGACTGGCTGATCTTCAGAGGTCCCTTCCAACTCCTACTATCCTGTGATTCTGTGTGATTCCTCCTTTGCCTGACTGTGACCAAAACCAGGTCCTGAAGTAACAGCATTTGGCAGTCTCACCATGTCCCACACCCTTCTAAGTACTTGTGATTGATCTGGTTCAAGTCATCAGAAAGGCATAATTGCTCTGCTTGCATCAATCCAAGTAACTATTTTTGCAGGTTTCATGTGAAAGCAATTATCCATCTATAGCAGGCGTTTTACCTACCAGTAGCATTAACCATTCTTTTCATACTCCCTCAACTACTCCACAGTCTTGAGGGAATAAAAGCAAACAAACGAGAAAACCCTAATCCTAAAATCTTTGCATGGCAAAAAGTTTAAAATTGCCTCAGGTCTTCAGAAACAGAAGTCCACATGTAAATGGAAAAGCTACGTATTTAAAGTCCATTAACGCTTATTAGCTACTTATAAAACACTTCTCCCAATTGACATGTTTACTGCTTTCTTTCAGGCATTTATACTTTGCAACAAATATACTCTTACCCCTATATACTTTGCTCAAATTAAAGATTGTATGCCAAGCAGATATGGCAACTTATAGTCTATTCAACCACTGAAGTATATTCCTAGTTTACAAAACAGAAATTATCAAAGTGAATTTGTTAAGTTATCCGGCAAATGTTGCATACAAGATTGTGCCAGCACAAAATCTGGACTGTCATGCCATGATACCTCCCATCTTGCACCTCTGCTAAAGCTAGAAGAACCATGAGTTTTGAAGCACATGGCACTCTTGATTTTCCTTCATCTCAGTGGCCTGTGCCCTGAAGCACCGAACTCGTACCCAACATAAATGCTGCAGCAACTCGTAATAAAGCTGCCTGCAAATCCTGTAAAATATACAGCCTGAAAGCAGGAACTGATTTTTTTTTTCAGTTGGAAAATTCTTTTTGCTCCTTGTAAACAATATCCTTCAAAACTGCAACCACCTCAAGGGGGCATTCTAGTAGTTATCATATTTTTGAGCTGCTGCATTACTCATCCTTCCCCTTTTGCCTTCCCCCTCCCACAATCTCCTCCTTCCATATCATGCATCATCAAATTTACAGAATGGAAACTATTTAAGACATCAGAATTATTGCTGAAGGTGAACAGGAGATGAAAGTAAAGTACTGTGCTCTGCCTGCCTTTTGGGATTCCTCACATGTTGTGTTCTGTACTTCACTCATCAAGATGTCATCCTAAAAAAGTTACACCGCCTGAAGAAAAGAGGAAACAACATGAAGGAGAGGTGAAGAAAAGACTGAACCCTCTTGCTATTGCTCATGTCTGCCTATAAAGAAAAATTTGAAAAAGATCCCCGAAGTCTGACAGCAATCACAGCCATCTAGACAGTGTCTAACACATGAATAATGTGTTGATGTCAGCTCAGAAAAGCCCATACTTGCTGGACTCTGAAGGCCATTTTACAGCTTGTGTATATATCTGACACTAAGGAGAGATTGCATCATCTCAGATATATGACACTCTCTGTGTATATGACACTCCCTGAGTATGCAGCTGCTTTCGGGATTGACTTCCATGATAAACATGTCACTTCTGGAGAAAACTGATGGGAGCCAGAATTGTCATTTCTCTAATTCATTCTTCCCAATCACTTTGTCCTTCTAGTTCCAATCTTCTTTGCAGACTGAGATTCCACACATCTATCGATTTCCTTAGTGCATAAAGGTAAAGGTATTTTTTAAGTGCCTGACTGAACTGGGGCCACAGTACCTTAGTATTTTGGATTTTTCCATTTCAGTAAAATGAATTAAAGTTGAGGAAAGAAAGACTGAGGCATGTAAATTTCAGAAACAAAAGCCTGCTTTCAAAATGTCTGAATAGATCAAATAAAGCACTTTTAGAACAGTAAGTCCTCTAGTTAACGTGCAGTTTCATGCTAGTTGGTTATACCAGTGTTGTTTTCTTCTTGTCTTTAAAAATAAACCTAATCTAGTCTGTGCATACAGATTTGCTTTTGGATGGTTGGGAGTAGTTAAAAATGTTTCTAACAATAGTGACCTCATATAACTCTCCTAACTCATAATCGTATTTAGATCTTTGCAGAACGAAGGCATATTTTCACAGGGTTATAGATAATATATAGATAATATAGATAATATAGATAATCCTGGGCTATGAACACGTCAGAACACCTTCCTCATTGCTTTCATGCTGAGTGAGGCCACATGTCTGTCAGGGAAATGCATCTGCTCACTTATTTCTAACTTTTCACTGGCTATCCCTAGTAATTATCAGATTGATTGATTTCGTAGAATGGCCTAGGCTGGAAGGGACCTTAGAGATCATTTAATCCAACCTCCCTGTCATGGGCAGGGACACTACCTCTCAACTAGATCTGGCAACGCATGGGGAGCAAATGGGGATTTGGGATTGTTATTTAAAAAAACCTCAGATATATATTATTTGTCTTTTTTGCACTTCTTTTGTCTGCTAGTTTGGTGGCGCTTTGCTGCTCTGTTTACGATGTTGCCATCACTTTTGTGACCCAAAACAGATTCTACAAAACTTTATCTTTCTGTTTATGGCTTTCCTACAGGGGAAAGCAGAAGAACAGCCAGGCTGAGGAGAGGAGAGCCGAACCTTCCTCCCAAACACAGATCTGACTTTGCGGCACCCGGTTCTAGCTGCAGCAGCACTGTGGGGAGGGAGAGGGGACACAAACTGCAGAGCTGCCACATATTTAGCTCTCACCTCTCCACAAGCTGAGAAGCTCAGACTAGCAACTCTGCCCATGGGGGTGCATTGTCATGTCAAATCAGTTCAGGGCTTTGGGCACTACCTCCACCAGTTATCTAAAACACCGGCCATAAGAACTGGCCAATGCTCCAGAACAAGTGCTGTATTCAGGGAGCTGACCACGGGGTCCATTTCCCCAAATACTGTGGAGGGGAGAGTTGCAGTGCATCCTTCTGACCACTCCTCAGCTTTCCCCAAGTCATCGCCAGAAAAAAATCCTCCTCTCTGCCAAATGCTGAGAATAGTAAAAGGAGAAAGCACTGGATATAAATTGCCAGTGATACAAATGATGTCCCTTTCTCTCACTCTCGTCTTCCCATTTCTCCTCCCCGTGCTCACCCCAGAGCATAATTGCTGCTTGCATTCCAAGACAGTTACATTTGTCAAACCTGACACATTTTTTTATCTGTTCACGCTGAGTGCAGAAGTTAAAGCAGGTGCTACAGATGCTCGTTTGATTAGTGCAATCTGTTGATATAGTTTCTTGATATTTCACAAAAGAAAGAGTGAGAGAAAATGAAAGAGAAAAAGAAGGAACAGTGGCAGCATTCAGTAAGAGGGCTGGAAGTGCCTTGGTTCTGCTGTGATGGCTTCCATCAGACATGCCCAGCAAGGTAAAGCAGGCACTTCTCAAACAGATGGTCTCAAAGTCTTTACAGCATTATGGCTCAGAGTAACAGCATACCTCACTGCCACATGCTGGGGAGGTAACTGTGCTGTGGAGGAGATGCACTCAATTTACCTGCCTGCCTTAATAACACCTGAACGTCTGGTCTTTTGAGGCGCTAAGGTACATCTAAGTAAAAGGCAGCTGCTAAAGGGACATAGCTGAGGTTATGAAGGCAAAATAGAAGCCTTTTCTTAAGACAATGAATTTATAATCTGAGGACAGAGGATCTTAAATCCATTTTGAACAAACCACAATCTCCGTGACAAAGTTTGTGTCACAGTCCACGCAGCCTGTACACAGCGTGCCGCCAGATCCAACCATCTTCACCTTCTCTGCCTGGAGATACTATAAAGGCAGTATCCTAGGAACTCTTCCATGAAGATTTGAGAAGTCTGCTTACATCCCGAGTTCTGCAGATGGCGTATTAGTTGTGTACTGCTGGCATACCGAGACAGGCTGCCGGGCACTTTTAGGTACGTATACTGCATTCACTGGTGAGAAGCCTTTAGTCAGCATAGGAGGCTCATCTTCAGTTGTCTAGTAAGACAGTAAATCTGGGTTTGCAGGTTGCAATAAGGTCTGCCTCTCAAAAGATGGCATAAATACAGCCTGGGTTTCTGCTCCCTATCTGTAGAAGAGGAATAATAAATTAAACCACTTTGAATTTCTCTCTCTTTTGCCTACTAGATTTCTAAGTGCTTTAGGAAGAAAAAGAACTGTCTCCTCAAAACAATGTTTGTTGTAAATGGCCAGCTGGACTCCAGAGCCTTCAGATTCCTTCATCTGGAAGCAGACATCAGTTTGTCAGTTGGACTTAGCTTGGGGTTGGTGCAGAGCATCCTGAGACAGGCAGGAGCGGGCAGGAGAGAGAGTCAGTACCTTCTATCAAATTAAAATTTGATACGTATTTTTAAAGGCTACAGAGAGCCTTTAGAAAAACAATTTCTCATTCAGAATATTTCAGCCTCTCCCTGCAGAGATCAGTGTCTATAACCAGGTAACTATGAAAAGCTTACTGTCAGCATGAGGATCACTCTTCAGGCTAGAGTTTGCTGGAGACCCTTCCCAAGCACGTCACAAAGTCATTATGAAAACCCATGGCTTTTCCTTCCGTCACAGAGCCACCTCTTCCTGCAGGCTGGAAAGGTGAGGACGAGTTTTCCACCCAGAGCCAGGCTAGCCTGAGGGAGTTACAAATCACACAGGGCAGGAAAAGTCCCCAGCCTGGACATAGCCCAAGAAGTTTCCAGGTGAGGTGTCACCAGACAGATTTCAATCCTCCTTACCAAGGCTATCAGGTTTTGTACCATACCAATATTCCTTCAAACAGAACTGGAGTCTGCAGGACAGCTTCACTTTGCACTTTGTCCAGTGAGTCCAGGTGGCCACAGACTCCCAGACAGCCCTCAAGGTGATTTAGCCTTAATATGCAGCTGAGCCTTGGTCACAAATATTTTCACCATTTGAACTGCTGAGTGAAGGCTCCTCTCTTGGGAGGTGGGGCTTGCTGCCACACATGGCACAGGCCTTGTGAGTGCGATCTGACAGCAGACCTGAGGAGTTTGTAGCTCCACAAAAGCCTCATTAGGAACTTCAGCCCAGCACCCCTCTTTTCTCCAGGTGTCTCACGGCTGTGACACTGCAAAATCCTGAGTTTCAGCATCTTGACTCTCACATTTTTGAAGCAAGAGGCCTTGAAGGATAGGACACTAATTGAACTGGTTATTGCTCTAAAATGCCTTCTTGTGGCAAGATAGATTCATCACAAGGTACTAGGAACCCACAGAGTTCTTTGACTTCAGAAGAACTGACGATGCTGGGCATATCTGAAAAAATGAGGTAGCTAAGGCATTTTCCACTGTTATCTTGAAACAAACAGCTAGACTTGCAACTCAGGCCTCCACAGGTAGTGTATCAGCTCTCCTGCACCAGTGATTCTCTGATACTCTCAGCAGGCTTTGCTATACAAAGGTTTATTTTGTTTAAAGAAGAGACTCTGCCACTGTACCACTGAATAAGAAATGAGCCTTCAAATCATGTTCACCCTGGGCCATGAGAATAGAAAAAACATTTTCTCTGAAATTTACCTAAATTGACATGTTATTTTCCAGCTGCTGTCCCATATTTGAGTGGGGTTGACAGATTTATACATTCAGTGTGTATTCACTTAAACTACTTCTACCTAATGATAAAGGAAAATGTTAATTTGTAAATAACCTTGGGCGATGGCAGACCTGAAACATATACATCACTTATATCTGCGTTCGGCAAGCTGAGAAATGGCAGAGTGCCCCAGCAGTGCAAGCAGGCAAAGCATAAACCGTGCAGCTGAGCTAGATGGAGAGTCCATGCTGCACTCCCCTTGCAGGCTAAGCTGGCATGTCCTCATTACACTCCTGTTGCAGATTAATCTGGCTGTGTGAGCTGCCAGCGCATGAGTCAGCAAATCAGATGGCAAAAAAGAGCCTTCATCCACACCCTTTGTGCACACACTTGCCACAATAAACCTGGCAGGTTGTGGCCCCCAGTTGAGTTGCTGTTGCTTGTTACTTCCCATGCACCCACCACCTCAGATAGGTCACATTCACATTAAGCACTTCACTCTCACACTGCATCATCTCCTTTTAGTCCATTACTGAGCAACTAGAGCACCTCTGTGTTAAAAAAAAATGGTACACCTCAGTTATGCTTCAATTGATGCAGATTGAGAGAACTGCTAAGCAAAACACAGTCATGCTATTCTGTTTTCTTCTTTGCAAGTCCATCTCCATTTCAAACCCAGCCTGGTATAGCTGGGTATCTGAGAGCAAAGTTAGCAAGAATCCTTTCTTTTACCCCACTCCAGCTCAAACTCTTTAAAAAAGACCAGCCTGGCAATTACTAGAGCTCATAACCTCTTTCTTAATTACCTACAAACAGTGAAAGCTCTGCAATACATGTGAAGACTATGAATAAACTGTTTCATGTTCTCCAGCAATGTTTGTCTAATTATTATTATTATTTCTAAATATGAATACACTTGAACAGTAAAGAGAAAAATCCTTTGTATTTGTTATTTCCTCAATACAGTAGATATGCAAACCTCCACTAATCACAGACTGCCTTCAGCAACAATGCAACCCATTATTTCTGAACTTTTGGTACTTTCATCCTGTAAACTCTGGAGCAGTGTGACCAAGGAGACAATCAGCTTAAAGGCATTTGGATGCTAATGAACTACAGATGTGATGTTCAATAGGCTGAGAATGATAGTGCATTTAACTCCGTAGAACTTACTCTGTGGTGAATACCAGAACTGGAAAACAACAGGGAAGAAAACAGGAACATAGGGCACAGTGTACACTAATCTCTGGTATCAATGCTTCACATCTCTCTCTTCCAGGCAAGAGAGAAGAACGCCTGGATCCACGGTTTGCATCCTAAATGACAGATCAATAGTCTTCCTGGGTATTTCTCTGAAGTAACAGCATCCCATCAGTACATCCAGTTTCTATACAGTAGCACTAAACATATGTTCTTATGTACCTAATCTCAGCATTACCCTGGTAGAGAGATGAATAAACAAATGAAAATGAACAGCATGCCCACTGGGCGTGTGGTGGCCAGAAACCTGCTCAGGCTGATAGAGAATTGCTAAAAGGGACTATGAAACTGGTGAAATGCAAGCTGTTTCTGCAAGGGAAACCAGCAGTCCTGCAGACTCCTATACAGGCACGCTATCCCAGCAGCCACAGAATGAGCCTATGGAAAGGAATACAGTGAAGTAAACCTGTAAAATAAGATGTGTGTGTGAAATAGTAATGAATAGCTCTTTATATAAAACTTACTGTGAAAGCTAGACTCCCCAACTGCAAGAACAACATTCAGCTGTGAAAATTTTGCTGGAAATCTTCCCAGACACATATCTCAGTAAGGTCACAGAAAGGCAGTGGGTACCTCACATTCAAGTAGAAGGAAAACATTTAACAAAATAAAGTCCTAACTCATGATTTCAGTTTGGATTTGGAGACATGCTGTCTCCAATTAGATATTATTTATATATATTATTATATATTTTCTGACATCCTGTCAGCACTGAAATACTCTGTGGCTGGGGCCAGCATTCAGTTCCTGGGATGCCCTAACACCCTAAGAAGATTGAGTGTGGAAAACTGTTATGTTTTCTGATTGACACTTCACAAAACAGGAAAAAGGACAAAAGGCAGAGGCACAACACCTGACCAAGTTGTAAGGTTTGCAAATTTATCTTCTCATTCACCTTGCCTGTCTGAGCATGCAGACTTGAAACTACTGTAAGCAACACTGTAAGCAAGCAAAATGTTGTTTGCAATTCATCTCTGACAAACACAAACATTGTATTATACCAATGGAATCAAACTTTAATTTCACATTCAAATACCTCTTAAACCAGCCACCTTGTAATGCGCTTTGATGAGTTATTAACACTTTTGAGAAGACCAATCTTCTTTCAATAGCATTGATTTAACAGTAATGGCTTTTTAAAGTATTACCTCTTGCCAAGCTAACAGGCAGAGAATTTAAGTTGCAGAAAGCCAGGCAGGCAATGTGACCTGCACTGCTGCTGGTACAGGATTCATATCATTTGGTGTCTCTCCGACATCTGCATTTACTAATTGACAAAAACTTGAGGCCACACTAAAGTACCTGTCTGTCTCCAGTTCACCTAGCAGCTAATAAATGTTTCCAGGATTCCATTCTTTCATTGCCAAGTCAATTGAGGGGAAAATAGGTTTGCTCCTTGGGTCAAAAAATCCCCAGAGAATCTGAGGTGCCATTTCCATCTCCTTAAAAGACTGCACCCTTGCTGAATTTTTAAAACAAAACTGTAAATGTCTCTCTTAGAGATCTTCACTTACCTAAAGATAATAATTTGAGCTATGCAAGACAATTCTGGCAGAAACCAGCAGGAAAACAGAGCTTACAACCTGTGAGCTTCCAAGATGGGTGCAAGTTAGGGCCTTTCTCACAGCAAAACGTAGTTTAAGGTTTCCCACCCTTCCCTGAGCAGCCTCAGACCCTACCATCACCTTCCTGCAGCTCTCTCAGTGAGTTTGTGTGGCCACAGTCCAACCTCGATCTCTGGGGAAAGCAACCAGCCTGCACCAGTTCCCTGAACTGGGCTCACAGCACGGTCCCACCACAAACTACATTATCTGCTCTGTGGAACTGGCCATGGACAGAATGAGGCTTTCCTGTAAAAGAGTTGGAGCTTTTTACTCCGCCCTCACAGCTGAGGAATATTGTGTGCAAGAGCACACTGAAACGGGCAAAGGAAAGGGAGGGAAGTGCCTTCAAAGAGGCTAAAATCTTCATGGAATTATATATTCAGAAAGCACACTGAATAAGGTCGTGTACAACACAACAGCCATATCTATCTATGAGTATGACAGAGTAACTGCGAGAACGTTGGGAGTCGAGTACATTTCTTGTCCTCACTAACAGGTGCTGCAGAATAGCTTTGTTTTCAGCTAGTTTTATGAGGACAAATACTCTTCTGAAAATCAATGGAGAATCATTATTTTTATATAATGTTGTATTTCTCATAAAGAATTCTGGAAGATCATTTAAAAGCAAACAGAAAGGATTAACATTCTCTATGTCTAACATTTGTTTCTTTTTCTTCCAAAATCCCCCACTTCATTTGTTTGGGGTTTTTTCTCTTTAAACAGTAGATTTTTCCACAGCCATACAGATAGAGCAATACTTCAAAAGGTAATCTTGCAGGTTTTGTAGATATTATAGTAACCTTAATTATTAGACATTTAGCCCTTTTTGTTTATGCTTTTACGTATTACTGACCAGATACCTTCCATTCAGTAATCACAGCACATTTCTTACCTGGTGAATTAATTAAAGCCTGAGCTGCTGTTTACTCTAATTATTAAAAACCCCAGAATTTAGAGTTTCAGGTCCAGGACTGCAAAGTTGTTATTCTTCAGAAATGAGACTAAATGTCTCTTTACATTATTTGTCTGGCTTAGCTTTTCTCCTAAGACTTGGTGAGGAAATGTCATGGCAGGACATGTATCCATAAAGAAAACTTATCGAAACTCCCAAAAAACAGAGGCTAGTAAAGCAACTGTAAAGCATTATTTGATTGCTTTCCTTCTGCTTTGCCCTAATTTTCAGAATATCAAGTTTTAGAATTGCTGCTTTCTTTGTGAGTATTTTAATTTCTTAACAATAGAAATCACATGGATTCCAGTAAAAGGTAAATGAGCAGGGAAAAGTGTGTACATTGTTGAGCAAAATTTTTATGTGGCTCTGGACTTCTGAGAAAATGAAGAACACAGAAGGCAGGGATACTAATGTGTCAAACAGGGAAACCAGAGGAAAAGTAGATTAATTTTTCACAGATCAGAACATGTACATGAGATTGAAAAGGGGGAAAAAAAAAAAAACTCAAGAGAAATACCAAGATCGGTGGGAAGTGGAAAAATGGAGCAAGTAACTAGGATTATGTGATTTATGACAGGCACCAGGAAGTAAATCAACGGGAAAATGCAAAAATGAGAGTGCTACTGTTGGATCAGATTTTTGGAAATTTGTTATTTCCTCTTTCATGGAGCCAGGGAATTGGTAGGGATCTTAATAAACCATTTTGAAAATATAGAGAAAAAAAGATTCTCTATTAAAATAATCCCTTTGGGCATTTTGAAACTTCTACTTTGAGAACTATTAAAGCTTGAAAACTTGGATCTTTTTTAAAATTCTTCTCCTTGCCTATCCTATCTATAGGGAGAGGTAAAAAATATTCCTTAAGAAAGGAGCAGGCAGACAGACACAAAGAGAAGTTTCCTCATGGGATATTACAGCACTCATGCACTCCCATTAATAACTTTCCCTTGCTTGTTTCTCCTCCTAGTGGAAAAAGATTTCACTAGGAGATTACATATTAAACTCAACACAGAATTTGAAAAAGTCTTCAAAGTTCATGCAAGCTGGGATTTCTAATAATGTTCTCAGTCATGAGTAGTGGAGGCGAGAGCTGGACTGTTACCCTCCAGCTCTCTCAAGCTTTTCCGACCATCTTTGCCTCGGGCTGCTCTTCTTGGATCAGATCCAAAGACTGATCCAAATGAAAAGGTCCTCTAAACCTAATTAAGGCTTTGGATGAAACTCCAGGCACTTCAGACTTGCTTTCCGACATGACCCCCTCCCCCCATCGCTGCAGTCAGAGATGCTTTGCTGCAACAACGATCACTCTGCAATTAATGCTAGGCTAGTTTTGTGCTATGCACTGATGGGAAATAAAATGAAGTACTAAGCTCCTTTTCACTAGGGAATTCAGCCAGGACAACTTGCTTTCGAATGGATCTATGCCAAGGTCTGAGAAAAGCTGTGGATCAGAGTCAAGCATAAATTACTTCCATTGTTTGTTTTGCTACCTCAGAGGAATGAGAAATCACTGAGAAATAGCACTCTATCAAGCAGCCTATCTGCAAAAGCCAGGACTGCACTTTAACAAGCCCTGCTCCCAGGAGCTCTCGCTCTGAACAGTGGCTGGCACAAAAGTATTGCCACCGGCTCACACAAAGGTCCCTAAAACTTCTGCAAGAGAGATGAAGTACTAAGTAGGCATGCAGAGAGAATCAGTCTTTCATTTTCAGCACACAGTGAGCAGAAGGAAGCATATTAACAAGCCAGTTTGAGGAAGCTTATGTTTCCTTCGCCCTTGGAAAGAAAAAAACCCCTTTTTTACAGGTGTCAACCAGCAACCACCTGATCCATTCTCCTGTACAGCTGGGAAGCTAGCAGCATCCACAGAATTTAATTTACCTTCTCCTCAAAAGTCCTAAATATACCAGTTAGCCACAGACATCAACTTATTTTGCTACCTTTTTGCAAAGCTTTCATAGATGGAGAGCCGCGCTGTGTTCCCAGACAGATTTTCCAAGTCTCCCACCAAACCTTTTGTCCTAAACCTTGGAATTCCTTTAACTGTTGCTTTCCAAGATCCAATACTAGATCGGTCTCTTCTTACAAGCTTTTTAATTTAAGGTTTACCCCACATTAAGGAATTACAGGAGAGGCAGAAAAGTAAGTCTTTTAAATTGGAATAAAACAGGTGAATAGCCCACACATGTGGTACTTTGCTACATGGAAGTGACTCTACAGCTATTTGAGGCCTAAATTCTAGGAATAGAAGGAAAATTGTATCTCTTTTCCACAAAGCAGTTCAACTGAACAATCAGCCCAGCAGCCTTTAGAGACTAAGAAGCCAGAGGGCACAGCTGTAGTATTTTAGCCTGGAAGGCTTTCCGGTGGAAAAGAGATTTTTCCCTAGTTGGCCTTCACAGAGAGTGTCAAACTGCCAAAAAACCCACCCAACAACCCAGGCCTGAGGCCTTCTGTTGTTATTAGTCATATCCATCTCATGCTGCTTTTCTATTCGCCTTCTCTAATAAAGCGATACAATGCCTTCTGGCTTGCCAGAGACCTCATGACTTTAGGGAAATCTATAATCTTCCTCCTTTCTAACAAAAAAACCCTTTGTCCCAAGCAAAGATTCCTTCTCAAGCAAGGAAGCTACAAGACCCTGCTTTCCCCAGCCTCTATAGCTGTTGCCCAGCTAATATAAAGCTGTGACTTGCACCCAGTTGCACTGGAAGGAAGTAATCACACCCTCAAGCAAGAACGGTGAAGGACCCTGGCTGTGCCCTTGAACATGCCATTTGCTGCAGCCCATGCCTCCCACAAAACATCTCCTTGTATGTATATGGTTCCGTTACAGTTTTTGCACTACTCAGCACAATATCTGGCAAACAGAAGTCTTGTTTTCACAAACAAGTAATTATCAGAGGCTAGGTCATTAGGTAAGTGTTCTTGGCAGGTTGATTTTCACTGAGTATATGTTTCACTCCTAAGTTAACTAGGCATCTGACAGCAATTACTCCCAAAGCCAAGCAGCCCATCTAGTATATATAGGCTAACGAAGAGAAGTAACTAAAATGCTTTCAAGGGTGCAGAAGAGGCAAATCTCCATGGAGAGAAAGAATTGAGCTGACAGGATGAAAAGCTTTAATTGTGGGAACAGTCACGATAGGGTTTTGATAACAGTCACGTTAACCTATTATTCAAAACTTTCTCTCTAGTTTTACATCTTTTTGTCTCCATATCTTGCATCCTCATTCGTCCTTCCTATCCAGCAGATGCGCTTTCCATCCACAGGCATCTGCCCTGAGCTCACAGGCACGTGAGCACTGGTGCATACGGGCAAGGGGAGCGGACCCCAGGCAGGTGGTGCATTGGTAGAGCTCCTGTCAATACCCGCTGGAGGTTTTGGGTTGGGTCACAAGCAAGAGGGAGAAATACAGAGAAAAAAATAGAGAAATATAAAACAGAAGTGATAGTCAATGTGCATAAAGATCTCATATTCAACAAGGCAGTTTATATGCTTCTGCTGGTTTCAACACTGTAGTTAACTAAAGCCAGCTCTGTACTGATGGCATGTGCCTGGAGAATATTTTCATATGCACAATGAAACCTAGCCATATGTGTATGCTTTTGAGCACACAGGAATACATTGTGGTAGGATATCAGAATCCCATTGTGTAGGAAATTAAAACACGTGCCATTACTGAGGCTCCATTACTCATGTATCTGTGCGTTATAATCTACCTGGTCCTGCAGTGTCCATCCCCATGCGAGTGTTGGCTACTGAAACGAGAGGAGAAACAAAAGTATCAGCCAGAGGCATGCAGGCAGCTTTTGTGCAGTTGCCAGAGAGATGCCGTCTACTCAGTGTCCAAATCAGAACAGCTGTTTCATTTGGAACCTGACCTGCAGGCAACAATGAGCATGCTGTGGCCATTGGCGAAGAAATGAGCAAAACCAGGAAAAAATAATTATAGGCACCAGTAAAAATGGAAAAATAACTCAACCCCCTACTTTGTTTACTTCTGAAATATTTGAGCTAGCAAGTTACTTCTAATGTAAGCTAACGAAGGACATAGTTCCTTTTCACCGGTGCTGCAAAAGTGCTGTTACTGTAATTCCCACTTCCATTTGCACATTAGAAACATGCCTATCTAAAGACTTCTACAGCTGGTAAGAGATTTCATATGCAGTGGGCTTTAGAGGAGACTTACTAAACTTAAGGCAGTGTATGAGAGTGATGTGCAACAAGCTGCTGAGAGCTGTGCAGACAGTAAGACTGAATTCCTGCCCAGTGTCCCCTCTTTCACAAAGTCAGAGCTCCCCGCTACTCCCACGCTCTTCATGCAGGGTTGGTTCTCACTGCCTCTGTTCTCTTAAGATCAAAACTTTAGGATCTGACATCAACCAGACTTGACCGTTTTTGCCTGTGTTTAGATTAGATATTGATGCCCTCCGGGAAGAGTCGACTACCCTGGATTTGTGTTCAGTATTTTAAATAGTGAAGTGATAAACCTCAGAAACTGAATGGATCACTATACACATGATTTGCTGTTGCTTATGTATTAAAATTGCATTGCCCCTATTATTTCAGGAGTCACTGTAAGCTGGAAATACCACTTGCAATGCTTATAATTGTGCCTAAAAAGTGATTTTAAAAGCTAATTTCAATCACAGAATTCAATACAATGACCCTTAAGCTTCCTGCATCCTTTGCCTGACAGACACGTAAGCTTGTCATGATCCAAACTGAACTTTCTTCTTCACCACCAGCCAAAGTAAAGCTTTTCCATAATTTCAGCTACGAATATCCCTATGCACTGGGCAAGATTTCAGATTAATACCTTAATATTTGAAGTTATAACTAAATATGCACAAAAACATAGACCAGAAATTATTCTGAACATTCTTCTAAGCAATGTTGATGATGTCTAAGTTAAATAAGATTTTTCATATAGCATCCTTAAAGCCAGATTCAAAATCAGTCAGCTTGATTTTTTTTTTTTTTTTCCCTCGGCAGGTAATGTGGTCTGACTGCAGGGAAGGAGTTTGGGAGGGAGCCTGCCAATTTCAGTGAAGCTAACAGAGAATTTTCATAGACTGAGGAGGACATTTTGTCGCAGCTTTCTCAGGTTCTGTTATTCAGACTACTTCATGTGAGCACAAGCACACAGACTGTACAGGCACACACAACGCGTAGTGGCAGTGTATGTATGATTAATTTCAGCATTGTCAGAAAGAAATATTTTGATGAATTCACTTATGTTTGCATACTCAAGCAAATTGCAATTTATATTATTTATAAAATGTCATTTTTATTACTTTACAGTAAACATCCTTAAATAGGATTTCACATTCTCTATTTCTTCAGTTTCTCCTTTCAAACATATTCTTCAGATTTTTCTCATCATACCTCACGCTGAAACAAGAGGGATGTTTTCTGTCCTGTCCTACAATAAGCAAATTATTTGCATTTAACACAGACAAGAAATCATTTAAAAAAAAATTAAAAAGACAAGCAAAGGCAAAGCAGATTTTAATTTCAAGTGCCTTAGGGTCTTGTTAAGTAAAGAATAGCCTGAGGGAAGATATCTTACAGATGATGGGAAAGTATCTTGACAGGTTCCTTTAAACTGAGATCTTGTTTTAAATCTAGCTCTATCCTTGTATTTAACAGTCTGAATTTTGAGAGTCAAAAGCCAGGCAATTTACTAACAAATCTTACACCTTACGAGGCTGGTTTGCCCTTCCAAATTCTATTCTTAATGGATTTAAATGCTAAAAAATATCAGAAATGTAGAGTCTAATGTTTTTTTTTTCCGTGGAAACATTTTTCTTCACAAGGTCACTGCTTCACTGGACTGAAACAACAAAGTGGATTATTAATACTGTGTATTATCAATGAGGCTAAAGATCTCTTGACCCATGAAATCTACTGCCTTGAGGATCTGCAGTTAGGATGCATCTGACAAGAGCAGGAATAGAAGTGTAGGACAGAGGCAAGGAGGCTGCATACCTCTTCTGAGCACTACAGTTGCAGTTGTTATTACCAGGACAATACGAGTTTCAACTTCTTTTACCAAAAGAAATCAGTCCCATTTCCTTTGTGATGAAATATTCCTCACTACTTAGAAACACTGAAAAGATTTGTTCCTTTTGCTTTTGCAACCTTGCCCTCTTAGGCAGGAGCCTCAGGTACTCAATCCTACCCTACAGGTATAGGAACAAATTCTCACTTGGCAGTACCTGCAGTTGCAGGCTACAGAGAGTCTCTCAGAAGACTCACTCCTAAACCAGGCATAATATTATTGCTATGATATCACTGGTCCTCTGATGACCCATTAGTAAAATTACCTGATGATTTCTAGTACAGGAATTCCATTTTGGTTCTCTGCATTTGGGCTTAGCTAGGAATTTACTGTCTAGAATGACACTTTCTGGGTCTAGCTTCTCTCTTGGCCTGATTTGTTGTTTCAGTTTTTTTACTCTTTTTGCTTTAAATATTAGCCAAAGTGCTTCAGTTATTTCTGAAAGGAAGAACCATATGGACATACTTTGCTTTCAAAAATACCTGCTGATTCTTTGAGAGACTTTTTTTCTCTCCCATCAAACACGGGAAAGGTCAGTGATGTCTGCAAATCATTGGTTTTGTTATTAATCGAGCAAAGTGCTGTTTATAACAGCAAAAGCCACTAGTAGAACCATAGAATTGTTTGGGTTGGAAGGTACCTTGAAGATCACCTAGTTTCACCCCCCTGCCACAGGCAAGGGCATCTTCTACGCATTCAGCCCCAAACTGCATAAATATCAACTTCCTTAGCATGTAATGAAGGCTTCTTTTATCTTGTTACTTATTAGTTAGATATTCAGATTCTGTGAAATGCTAATATTTGTAAACCTCAGTGGAGCCCAGGCCAGTCTTTACTGGTGGTGATACACTAATTTCAGAGCAAATAACTTTGCACCTCACACTCAGATATGAAACCAAGCTTAATATCGCACCAGGTAATGACTGAATCACAACATCTCTTTAGTTGGAAAAGACCTTTAAGGTCAAGGCCAACCATTAATCTAACACTGCCAGGTCACCACTAAACCATGTCCCTAAGCACCAGACAAACATGTTGCCTAAATACCTCCAGGGACACTGATTCTACATCTGTCTGTATTCTTATCTTTAGACTCTGTTTCCTTCTGGCCTAACACACTATTATAAATGTGTACACATACCTGAAAGGATTATGCTTTTAATTTATATTTACCCTGGAGAGCCAGGTAAGTAAGTCACTGCTACCCCAGAATAATTACTGCAAAGAAAAAACCTGGAAAGGTAGAAGTTCAAGATGAACATGCTTACGTCTATCTCTGAAAGTCTCTGCCAAAATCAGGTTCAATTATTTCTCACATGTTAAGTTCTACGCCCCTGTGAACAGGAAGAAAGAAAAGAAAAACCTGTGGACCTGGATGCATGGAAATCAGCTATGTTGTAACTTTGAATTATGGCTGGATTTCGCAAATGGTGCAAGCCCCCTGTGTCTCTGACCTCCTTAAATCTTGTTTGCAGTGTCCAGCACAAAGCAATCTGACTGCAAGCTGTAGATCCAAATAAGAAATACCATTCCTTGTGTACTGATCCCTACACCACATGATGTGACATTATAAGAAGTCTTGTGGCATATTTGATTGTCTTCTAGCTGGACAACAGAGAACAGAGCTGCTGCCAGGCAAGATGTAAACCTTGTTGCCCGACAGCATATTTGACTAAAGCTGCAGCAGTAGTTATTCTCTTTGCAGTTGGCCCTCTCTGACAAACAGAACTGGGACCACTTCACATTAGGTCCTGGTGTATCAGCAAAAATCCAAATGTACAGCCATTTATGTTCACGTGCTGGACTGTAAACTGTAGTGTGTCAAGAGCATGTTCCATTCAGCTGTGCTTTCTGCAGTACAGCAGATAGCTGAGAGTAGAAACTAGTTCAGTTGCCTGATATTCTTCACATGTTTGTGTCTGTAGTCTTCAAGATTCAGCTAAGCTTTGAAGAGAGTACAGAAATGCTTGGATAGCAGAAGGTTTCTTTGAAAATAAGAAAATCTGAAATAAAGTAACACTGTATATTCAGAATTTTATGTGAAAAAATCTCCATAAATAGAAACAAGTTTTCTTAGGTTTATGAATTTTGTAACTACAAGTGGAAGACATGGTAATTGTGTAGGGTACATCAACTAATGACAACTCAAGACTGAAACAGACTCCTAGTTCCATCTGAGTCACTTCCACAAGCATTTTGACCACCATTTGATAGTCAGCTGTGTCTAGCACATCACACCTCCCTAGATAAGAGCTGACAACACAAAGCAGGGAGAGTGCTTTTAAGACAGTGAATTACAGACATGGGAAATTTCCCATTTTCAACTGGCAAGATGTCACTATGTAGAAAGTAAGTCAAGCTTTTTTGCTTTTCCCCGTGTAGAGGAGGCAAAGGACAACACCTCCTCTAGTGATATTTTAAACTGTTATTTGATGAAGTTGTCAGATTGCACCAAATAACCATTCTCTGCAAAGGCACGTTCTGGGGATTTCATCTGCCACCTGTCACTCAGCAGGACAGCGTGTTCCCTTGTGCTTAGGCTTCTGCACAAATCACTGGCTTATCTCAAAATGAATGCTCAGCTTAGTAGATTTAGAGGACAGAGGAAGCAAGAGCGTATCATCCATGGTATTCCATCCATCTCTACCACACATGATGGGGAGCATAACGAGATTTTATTTCCTGTAGATCAGAAGTATTTTTTGCTAAACCAATTGCATTCTTAAGACGTGCTGTACTTTAACAAGTAAGGTGGAAGGGGTGTGACATGAAGGGAAACTTGTTTGCTGCAAAATGCACATAGTGCATGTATTTGCTTCATGAACTGTTCCTCTATGAACTGCTCTCCAACTACGTTTAACAGCCTACCAGTTTTTAAGTGTGTTTTTATTGTTACTCTTTTTTTTTTTTTTTTTAAAAAAACTTGATCTGAGGAACTCTTCTTACATAGGTACATATCTATGCTCTTTGACTCACTAAGCTCTTTGCTACTCCAGCACTCCTACTGTCTGTTTTGGGCAGTGAAAATTCAGTAACACTTAGCAGCCTCAGATCTGCCCCAGCAATAACCTACATCATGGAAAGGTTGTCCATTTTTCCAGGGGCTTCATACCTGCATGTGACCTACTTACTCACCACTGTTCCTGGGACTTTGTTGTGTGACGTGTGATTCATTCTCAGCAGCAGTCCAAGAGAGCCTACATCTTTAGGACAGTCACATGTAGTGACACATCAGATGAAAAAATACTTATAGATTCCTGGTCACAAAATTAAACTCTCCTGTTTAAAGAAGTCAAGGAGTGCTATAAATAAGAATAAATAGGCACCCAACTACAATGAAGATATCTTCTTGTGGAAACACTCTTTTTTTAGATCCTTTGCTACTTTTACCTCGCTTCTGACCTTGTGACCAGAACAGGTCAAAATCCTGAGATGCCTGTTATGATGAGGTGATGGGGAGCTGCTGGCACATGCAATGATTTCAGTTGACTATGGAATATATATGTAGTTTTTTGACTCCAAGGACATTTTCACACCTCTGACACCACCTTACTCCCATCTGAATCTCCTTGGAGCTTCCATCACCCTAATTTGTTTGTTAGACATCAAGAAGAGTCATTTACAGTAGCCTCCAGACATATTTGCTGTTTCTGTGAAGTCTAACTAGAATAAACTTCATCCATACCATCACAGTGCAGACCTCAGTATCCTTCCAAGAACAGCTTCTACAGACACACCTTCATCTCCAGGAGGAAGGCAAGGTGACATTACAGCTCTCCTGCTACATGCCTGAATAACTTCTTTAAGCCTGAAAAGCCACTTACGTACTTAATACATTGAAAAATAGCACTCGTCCTTCACGAGCAATGAAGCATGCCCATAGTCCTAGAGGGAATCAGCACCAGCAATGGATTCAGCACTCAGGAGTTCTGCCCTCCACCTCTGCTCCCTTCATGTCCCATCTGTCTTTGTGAGCATTCCTGGTATTGCTTGCAAAGGCCACTTTCTCATCAGGATAAAGCAAAATGATTGTGTCGATGTAGCCACGACAGTACACTAAGCTCTGCTGGCTGGAGACACAAATCGGTATTTATTAAATAGAAAGAAGGACATAATTTGAAGGAGAGAAAAGCTGTCTGTAAGCATCTTGTAACTCACAACAGAGCGCTAATAAAAGCACTGTAAACATGACTGGACTGTGCTTTCCAAATAGCTCATTATGGTGTCTTATCTGTGACAAATTTCATGTGAATTTAAGTATTATGGTCTGTTTAGCATCTGAAGAGCCCTTCCTGTAAACTATTTTAGGAAAGGACATACAGCATGGAAGAAAGTTTGGGAGGCGTTTAAGTTATTTGTGATGATGCTTTCATCTCAACAATGCTACATCTAAGTCTTACCCCTAACTGTGTAACAAAAATATCCTTCCGCCCTTAAACAAATTTGAGTTTTTCCATGGCCTGTACAAACAGCAACCACCCTACATGTGGAAGACAAATACCCTGCCTACATATAATGCTATTACATTACAATTCCTGCATGGCAGACTGTAAATTAGTGGGCTGAGAGACTGAATTGTCATTTCTACCCATTCATATAGTCAGCTGACTGTTACCTACTATGATAAGAAACTCTTAATAGAATGGCTTGATGTGGCTTTCTTTAGCTGTATTGTGTAGTAAAGGGATTTAAGCCAGACTGACACAAACAGTTTGGAGTGGTTCCCACAGATAAAATAGCAAAACTGGCTATGCTGGGACTGAGTGAAAAAGGATATATTTGTATACCATAAATGTTTTATATATCTAGGCTTTTCCTCCTCCCTTCAAGATCAATGATGGTGACCATTGTTCAGAGTCTCCATAAATCATTGCAAAACTACAACATATTACAGTCATTTTAAAAGAAATTGTGGAGTACAGGTAAGTGCTTCTGAACTTGCTTGATTTATCCTGTATCAATTCAGCCGGAATTTCTCTTCCAGGAACAAATCTCGGTGTCTTCCAAATTACTTAACATACAGTGGTACAAATTCTCCTCACTTATTTCATATTGATCAGTATCTGCCTGAAATACTTCTTCTTGAGCTTACCTTTTCAGCAATAGTTTTCTCTATATCTCTAGAACATCCCTGCACAGCAGACGTGTGTGAGTTACAGATATGAACAACTCATAGTTACAGCAGTCCCCATGCAGAAACTCTGAAAGAACATATTCTTGAATGTGTACATCTTAAAACTGGTTATAAGGAGAACAGGCTCTGAAGTGATGTGTAAGTTTGAAAAAGGTAACTAATATGTGAAATTTCATCTTTTTCTTCCCCCCTACCCCCATCCCCACTCTCCACCATGAGGAGCTGGTTTTAAGGGGATTTTGAAGCTTTGAATAATTGGAAAAAACTGTGAGCAAATTATTTTCGTAACATTGTACCAGAGCTGGCGCCAAGAAAAACGCCTTTTTGTCTTACTGCCTCCTCTTCACTTCTCATTTTAATTACTACAGTTTGGCACCTGATCCTGCAGAGAACCATACAGAAGCCACACAGGCCAGCTCTTTCCAGACAGAGATAAAACAGAGGGAGGGAGGAATTAATTAAATCCATTTAAAATCTTTTCAGTGAGTTTCCTTCTAAAGTCACTGTTCTGGTTTCTGCATAGGTAGTACAATGACATATGGTCATAAATAACAAACAGCTCCCTTCCTCCTCCTGTTGTCTCTCCGTTTCCACCCTCCACAGAATCAAACAAAATAGGGTTATGATTCTGGTGTTACAAACAAGCTAGTCAGGGTCCAGAGAGAAAAGGCAGCTGAACGCATTTTCAATCCACAGCATAGTGTAGAGGTTTTTAATGGCCCAGTTTATTCAGTCTCGTAGGCGACAGCTACTAGGGTCCGCTCAATGCTTAAATTTTAGGCACAGAATGGTATTGTTCCCTCCCCTCCCAAAAGGTGTTTTTGCCACTTATTTCTGGGATCCTTAGCAATAATAATATGAGGACTGGCTGCAACAGCTCAGTAGCAATGGTCTCTTACATCCTTTACAATTAACATTGCTGCTTTTTTGTCATTAAAATGTAGG
>NW_009728858.1:95891-97700 GCF_000703405.1 Apaloderma vittatum
CGCGGGTCAGCTGCGCTGCCTGTAGGGTGAAACAACCCCTCTTCAAAGAAGCCAGTTCTAGCATTGCTTGAGGGTTTGTGTTCTGTCCCCAGGAGGCCTAAGATTGTTAGGGGACTGTTGTCTTCAGGAAACCTAAAGTAAATCCTGACTGAACTACCTTTTCCCTTGACACTTGGCCAAGAAAATAGCTATGATTTCTGCAATGAGGCCAGATTTTTACCCAGCACAATAGTTTTGTTCCTCATTTTGGACCGGGGTGCATTGCTGGTATATTGTCAAAAATTCATAAAATTGTTAAGAAAACTTATTTTTTATATAGACAAACATAGAGGGAATAAGACAGCATGAGTCTGAGAACCTGGTTATTTTTCAAAACCTCCCAGAACAAGGTCAGGCTGCTGTAAAGATGGAAGATTGTTCTCATGACCTGTAACATTTGATAGAGGTTATATCTCCTTATTTTCTTAAGCCTGTTGGGTTGTGTGTAGTCTGGGTTTAATTAATTCATTTGTGTGAGAATAAAATTGCTGTAGAATCTGAATTCTTGTTATTTCTTCAGCCTAGACTTTTCCGAGTTATTTTTTTCATGCCTATCTTTAACCTTTCAGTATACCACATCAAAACCCACAAATAGACTGTCACTGCAGAGAACACTTGAAGGCACGTGGATTGCAACACATTAACAGTTGAAAATCCAGTAGAAGCTTTCCTGTCCTTATAATACTTCCACAACAGGCATTTTTGCTATGCACTGAAAGGGTCTGACTCAACTTTCTCTCAGTACAAAGAAACAAATATTAAGGTAAATACCTGATGTCTTTGGATCTGTTAACATTTAGCACTGTAAACTCAAGCAGACCCCTTGAGAAGCTATGGTGAGGAAACCTACCTTTTGTGCTAAATGATTAATACTTTAACTAATGCCTTCTAACACACCAGAGAAAAAAATGTTCAGTCGCAGCACTATAGCACCCTCTATTACGACCAATTACACAGTTTTTCAGCCTAAACAGAAGTGATTCAGAGAAAAGCAACTGATTACATCAGCAATTCAGCACTGGGCCATACATGAGAAATGCTACAGTACACAATCCACCATGTCAGAACAGGGATAAATGACATGTCATCTTTCAAAATGTTTGGTTTTCCATTTGGACACCACTCCAGCTCCATATCCCACACTACCTGTGTCAGTGAGTCACTCGCAGCACGCAGCGTGCCCATCCCAGGGGACAAAAGGCACATTTTAAAGCATGAAGGGCCAAGATATCAGCTAGATCTTACCACATTTTTCTGACTGCTTACTGCCAGTTTGCTGATTTTTCACACACAGAGTACAGAGCACAGAATGTTGCAAGAGGATTTTACTCTGGAAATAATAAAAATGGAGAATTCATTATTTAAGTTCTTTGCTGTGTTTCTTTTTGTGAGCTTAACCTCAGATGCTCAGGAGAAGTTATAATCCCATCAAAAAAAAGTATTTTCTTTTCTATCTCCTTTGCTAACTTCTCAGATGCTCAGGAGAAGTTGTAATCCCATCAAAAATAAGTATTTTCTTTTCTATCTCCTTTGCTAACTATACCCAGAAGCTTCCTGAGGGAAACTGTCAATGAATCATTTCTTGGCTTGTCAAACCTCCATCCCTTTATTAAAAATGATGATGAACTGCTGTTTGTGATTACTTCAGCTGAAAATAGACTGGTTAAACTTGCCTGGGAACCCAAGATAGAGGCTGCCAGAGCACTGACCAGAGCCACAAGTGTTACAACTGTTGTAGACAGTTGTCTCTAGGAATAATCATGTGGCAGC
>NW_009728859.1:0-262 GCF_000703405.1 Apaloderma vittatum
AAGAACTTGATGTTGGTCTCCGATGGCGTGCCGGTACGTCGTGGGTTTTGGGCGGTTGCCCTCCACCCTGACTGGGTGTTACTGCCAGAACCTAACCCCAGAAAATGAATTTCATATTTCTTCTGTAGAAAGAAGATATTCCCCTTTTTGCTTGCATAGGAAATACTAGGATTTTATTTTTCTTCTTCTTGTGGTTGGCCCAGGAAGTCATCTTGTCGCCAGCCTTCTGGGGGTTTTTTTGTTTTTTTTTTTTTCTTGGGGT
>NW_009728859.1:353-15673 GCF_000703405.1 Apaloderma vittatum
CTTCAGTAGACTTGGCTGCTATCTCCAGGGAAGGACAGCAGAGCAGCCTCCATTAGTGTGGTGGTGGAGAGATGGCTGGCTCATGTTCAGCAAAGGGCTTTTACTTCTCAGGCCGTTTCCCCTGGTCTGAAGCAGAAGTGGGGGGATGCTTTGGTCCACTGGGATGAAAACCTGTGTGGTGGGTTTTATTGCTGTTCTTGAGTTAATGCAATTGCATTGAGGCGTGGGCTCGAAACCCCGAGTTACCCTTTCCTTTGGTCCGTGTGAAAAGTAGGACAGTGAGAATTGATATGATCTTCCTGTTAAGTGAAGGCTGCAGTCATGTCTCGTTTGAACTCCAGTCTCCTTTCCAGCCAGTAACAGAGCCAGATGCTTTTCTTATTGTTTGTATGTCTCCTTCCTCCCCTTCCATCGCCTGGGCCCCACTTGCCTTATTGACTGGAATTTCTGCTGTGTGCAGTGGGTGTGTGCAGCAGACACCAGCCTGCTAGTGCTGAGGAGGGATTTTCCATTCACAGACCAGGGAACAGTCAAAATAAAGGCCTGGCTCAACTTTGGGACTGGAAACAGAAAGCAGGGAGAGGAGTTTCTCTCTGCTGCAGAGTACAATTTATCCTCTGCGCTTTTGATGTGCTCGTGTGTCAAAATGTATAGAAAATGCTGCTCTGCTGTGGAACAGGGAGGTGAAATTCCTGTGAGTAATGGGAAGATTCCTCTCTTTCAGTTGACTCAAATGCTTGATGAAGGAACAGTTTGCAGGAGGCCATTTTTGACGTGACTATGTATTGTGGAATCTGCCAGCTTCTATCCACACTCTGTCTACTTGACTGCAATAGCTTCCCTTTTTTTTTTCTTTTTTTTTTTGTTTTGTTTTTGTTTAAGGGAAGAATGAGTGCCTTTCTTATCTGCTTAACTAACCATTTGGCACTGGCTGCTGTCTATATGATACTGTGTTGTCAAGTTGGAGCTATCAGCATATTCCAGGGTGTTTGTTAAAGATGAAACTGTTAGTTGAGGTATGCAGTATGAGAAAAGGGAATACATTAGCATTAGAAAACAACTGCCATCTTTGTAAACTAACACCTATGATGGGGAGCCCCTTGCCCTGGCCTGAGTTACCAAACTCAGAATTACTGTGAGCTCGAAGCAAAAATTCAGGACCAGAATAATGTGAGAGAGATTAAAATATGCCCTCAAATCCGCTTGACTGGCAACAATCATGTGGTAGTGCTCGGTACCCTGAGTACCTTTTATTTTTTAAGGATCTGTAGCACCCAGGTTGTTTCACAAGGTGGGGTGAGCAAGTTCTGACCCACCTAAGACGCCTCCATTGCTGGGGCTGGATGTGACGTGACAGTGGTCATGAATTTAGGATTCAGTGAGTATGAAAACTAGCTCCTCAGTTTAATAAAATACAGCAAGTGATCTTCATGGCCCCTTAGTCTTTGTTTACAGTCTCTCTCTGTATGTTGTAATGGGGAATTAGTCCGCTGCCTTGCATCCTGTGAGTAACTGGCACTGCTTTGACAAGGCCCTGGCTTTTCGTTTTACTGTCATATCCCAAGTGACCTGAAAGTAATATTCCTTAGCTAATGTTGTCTGAGATTTCCCCACCCCAAGGTGGGTTGGTGAAATCCCACGTGCTCTTTTTAGAAAGAACACTTATTTACAGCCAGATCTGCTTTTGAAGAGTAGTAAGTCAGGGCTGAAAAAAACCCGTAGCAAAGAGATGGCATTGAACTGGTGTGTCAGAAGGTGCAAAAGTTTGTGCTCTTTTTTCCTGGGGAGAAAAGCTCCCAACCAACAACATTTGATTTAAAATTTCCAATTGTTCCCTGTTGTAAAAATAGAAGGCGTTTTTAATTTAAACTTTCAGATGTGAAGAATGCGAGGGAGAACTGTGCGATACCCCAGCCGTATAATTTATCAATCTGACCAGCCCATTCTTTCTCCCATTTTGGATGACCAGACTTTTACAAACTTGTTTGGAATGATGTGATGAGATAAAAATGTTTCTATCTATTTTGGCAATAGTAAAACAAACATGATGATTGTTCAGAGGTTTGAAAATTCAGAAATCATTGTTCTCGTGGCAGTATTACTGTATTACAGAAGCGCGTTTGTGTTCTTACTCTGGTGCTGCTTGTGTGTGTGATTGAAATCTTGCCAGTGAAATCTTGTGTTACGTGCAATATGTAAGAAGGGTTGCATTAGGCAAAAAAAATTTTGATGTGTGCAAAACATAGTAGCAATACTTGAGTTGTAACAGTTAAATGTATACTTAAATGTATAGCATGAGATACTAAGTCTCAGTTGCCCCTAGGAAACTTAAGCTGCTGTTTGATTTTGAAATATTTTGTTGCATTTTACTTGTCTATTTAGTTTTTTAGCTATGGATATTAAAGCTGTTACAGATTATACAGCCAGTCTTTGGCTTCCATGACCGACTTGTGGCAAGAGTCAGTGCACAGTAAGTTCGCACTTACTTTGGTAGAGGCAGTTTTGTATAAATGTGGCTTAAGTTAAACCTTTTGCTTATTTTGATCATGAAAAAAGCCCCAAACTGTCATGTGGCAAGAGTTCAACATCTTGAAACTTAGGGAGCTGAGATTTTTCCCCTCCCACCACCACCACTTTTTCTCTTAATTCCTTCTTGAAGTTGCTGGGGGTGCTCTTTGGGTTGTATTTATTTATTTATTTATTTATTCCACAGGTCCCGCTGTTTTGGTGGCAATTTCCCAGTATGCCTGTAGCAAATCAGCCGAGCAGCGGCCCCTGTCCCTACTGAGCAGGGAGAATGTGCAGAGCTCCTGGCCTCCCCGCTGAGCTCACGCAGGGGTGGGACTTGCTAAGCTGCTGAAATCACAGTAATGCCCACTGAGTATGCTGAAAAACAGTTTTTCAGCTGCTCCTAGTTTACTTTTTACCCCCTTCTATAATTAGTAAAGATATTCTTTGTCTTGGAGGATGATCTGTGCAACAAATCAGGAGATTCTTGTTCATTGTGCCCCTTCCCCCCTGCCTCAGCTAGTGGTGAAGTATTATTTTCCTGTAACAAAAATAGCTAAAGGGATTTTTTCCCCTCACTTCAACTGATGAGTCTGAACTTGAAAAGCTGTGGCCCAAAAGAAGGAATCTGCGATGAATAACAGCCTTAATGCTAGCTTTTTTTTTTGCCACAAAGCCCTATAGGAGCATCTAATTTAAATGCTTAAACAGTAGGACAAACAAATTATATTTTTAAATAATAAATTTGAGAAAGAAAAGCTTTCTCAGTGAGTTTTATTTTCCTCCTACCAAAGACACACAAACCCCAATTATTTTAATGAGTAATATGGGAAATATTCAGAAAAGTGTACTGATGTGCTCAGACTTCAAGGTGGAAAAATGTGGGAGGACTTGTCAGCGGTTTGAGTGACAAGTTCTTAGTGAGCAGGAGAAGTAATTTCTTTTGTGGTCAGGAATCTAATAGTCCCACATTCACCAAACATGAAGAAAAAAGCGGGAGCAAAGGGAGAGAACCATGGAAGAGTGGCTTTGAGTAGTAGTCAGGAATTTGGCTTTTAGAGTGAAGTTTAGAAGCGATCTGTTGTTTATGCTAAAGTTTAATCCGTATAAACTTGATAACGTAGACAGGTCTTGCATTCCTTCCTGAGGGTCATGGAAGGGCTAAGTTTAGCGAAGGGGAGGTATCCCAAGCAGTCGGATCTGTGCAGTTTTCAAGGCAGCAAACATTTTTGCTTATTCATCCTGTTCTAAATGAGCTTAAGTTTTGGGGTGGTGTGTTTTTTGTTGGTTTTTTTTTCACTTACATTCCGTCTCAGAAGGCTGCTTGTAAGTTTTAAAACCAAAATGCTTAAACCCTAAAATATTTCCAAGTAATTTCAGAGTAGAAAGGTCACAGTGCTTTTGATGTGTTCATATTTAGGGCATGATTACAATTGCAATCATGCACATTGACAAGAAGATATTGTCTGGATTTGGTAGCTGCTCATTTAGTGACTCAGGCTTATTCCTGTTGTCCTTACAGGGCTCATACCAGGGTTTTCTTCTGCAGCCTGGCTGATTTAAAGGACAAAGCCTTTTCAGTGACTGTGCTAGCAGCCCAGAAAACAGTTTGAAGTTCTGATACCGAGAAGAATCCTCTTGACTTTGAAGTGAGCAGTTTGAAATGCAAGTTGTTGATAGGGATGGAGTCAAACATCAAACTGCCCTGCCATCAAACTTTTAACAGAACGTGCCTGCTCATGGTGATTCAGTAAGAGAAAAAAAAAAGTCAGAATGCAGCTTGGAGTTTTAGTTTGTCGGTGTCAGATAATGCAGTCTCTTGATTTTGCATAGACTTCAAATCATGAAAATCAGTGGCTGGAGGATTTTTAATGTTTGTGTTGCATGGAAATATCTGGATAAGGAAGCATAATGTAACAGTGTTGCTCGGACTGGTGGAAGGAAAGACACAACTTACTTCTAGAAGCAGAATATGGGAGCTGCACGGCTGATAGGAAGATGGGACTGCGAAGACAGACTTCTCATCACAGCTCCAGGTAGCAGAAAAGATAAGACCAAAGGAGTATTTTTTGGTGTGTCCCTGGTTCCCAGCTCTGCCTCTGCCCTGAAGACATCTTTCTGGTGATGCTCTCTAGGACTGGTGCCCCTTCAGGATGCTGGTGTGGAAGCTGCTCCCAAGGAGCAATTCTCGAATGTTTGTATGGGAGAGAGTGAGGAGAATGTATCCTTGCTTGTAGGCAGGAGAGAATACACTGGGAAAAGTCCGAGAACCAGTGCTTTAGGAAACTGAAGCGCCCTGGGGATTCAGCATGGAGCCCTTAAAATAGTTAGCATGTCTCAACCTGAGTTGCAGTATCAGTTTATAGATACTTGGAAGAATATGTGAGCCTTCTGCATTCATGTGGCCTTTAACTAAAGACACTAAAACAAATTATTTCCTGTGCTTTGGTGGCATTAGGTTGGAATAACTTATAATCATGCTGCAAGAATGCTTTCAGTAATGTGGCTGTAGATTAACTTTTGCCACAGCAAAGATCTGGAAGCTTCCTGTATAAATACAGCTAAAGTGAGCCTTTGAAGAAAAAACGACTGCTCAATCGAGTTAAGTGGGCTCTGCTTGACTGTAGAGGAGGCTGACTTTCTGATTCAAAGTTCTCTTGCAGTTTCATGAATTTCAAGGATGTTGAGGTTCAAGACGGCCCGGAGGTTAGTAGGGAGCAAGGATACTTGTAGGGTGAAAGTCAAGTTCTGAGCTTGCCACAAACTCGCTTTGTTGTGCCGTTCTAATATCCACCTCGGGGTTTGCTCGTGTATGCAAATTTGTGTGTTAAACTGGGATGGGTGTTTGTGAGTCACTGCGTATTCTTCACACAACTTTGTGCAGGTTTTTGGTGCACACTAGTGAGATGGTTCCATGGGAATTCAAGCAGTCCTGCTGTCCTTCCTGCTTTTGGCTGTGTTTGGCATATGCCTGCCTGACTAGTGAGTTGCTCATGAAGGCTACCATGACAAAAACAAGTGGATTTCAATTTTGGAAGTAAGAGTTTTCTGCAGGCTTCGGCCTGAAACGCTCGGCTGCGGGGTCAGGTTAGCACCAGTGCAGGAAGGGCTGGGGAGGCTGCACTGAAGCTCTGCCAGCTGAAGTCAGCTTGAAACTATTGCAGAACTGCACCCTGCGAGTGAGGTTACTCCGGGTGAAGTTACACGAGACAGCTGAGTACATCCAACAGCTCTGCTGCTGAATGGGGGAAGTTTTGCTCCCCCTTCCTCTCCCACCCAGCGGGAGTTCTGCCTTTTCTGTTTGCCAGCTCTGGTTCTCACTGGATCCCTTCTCTGAACTCCTTCAGCTTGCAAACCCAGCAGAAAGCTATATTGGGGTTATTTTATGTTTTGGGTTTTGCTGGATGATTTTCTTTTTTTTTTTTTTCTTTTTTTTGGCCTGTCTTGGTGAGCTGAATTGGCTCACCGAGAGATTTGACAAGCGTCCAGAGCCCTCACAAAATAAATAGGGGAGAGCGTATGGGTGGAAATGCAGAGGATGTGGTGGGGACCAGAGAAGAGGAGCAAGGTCTGTGCCTTTTGGTGGCCTCACAGAGAGAGAGAGTGTGGTCAGCTTGGGCTGTCCCCTGGAGCTTCACGCTCCTTTTAAAAGGAGGTAGCTCTAGCTTGTGCCCTTGGTTGCTGTGCACAGTGCTTTCTTTAGACAGACCTTCAGTACCCCGCTTGAAGATTGACGGTGTGGTCTTTCCTTCATCTACTCTTGTTTGCTTGGGAACCTGGTTAGATGTACGTTTTAATGTAGACTTGATCTCTGATGGTGGAATGGTGCTATAACCTAGGTGTGGTGCGTAAGTGTTTCAAAATAGTGAATTCTTGTAGATATATTTTTGCAGAAAGTAAATACAACAGAGAGCAGTGACTCATTTCAGAAGAAGGCAAGATGTTAATTAATATACAATTATTACAAATCTGTAAATAAAGGTGCCACATAATATTTCTTATCCTGTTTTTTGGGGGACTTTTTTTTCTGTCCTGGTAATTAGAAAGCCTCTCTTTTGTATTTGCTTGCCAGTTGCTATGACCTGTGAGATATCCAGTCATGCAGAAAATTATGAATTACTGAGGATACTTTGTCAATCAAATTATAAAAAATACAGTGGTAAAAAAATCCCAAATAACATGGATTCCCTCTAGCTTTTCTGAAAATATATAGAGACATGAGTGTGACTGGAACAGCACCAACTTAATTCAGCCTAGGCCAGATGCAGCAGAAACTTGAATCCCATTTATTTAATATGGAAAACTTCATTATAGTGGCACATACCTGAACCAGAGTGATTGTCTGTTTACTGCAAATCCCAGTGTGTGCTGCCCTATCTGCTCACTGTGAGTTGAGGCTTTTAGTTTCGTACTTAGTAAGACTGTTTGCTGTAGTAGAACTTGAGGCAGTGTTTTGGCTGTTTGAGTTTGAATAAAGTTATTTAAATGTTAGCGTGTCGCAACATCTCCAAATGCATATCACTGTGTGAAAAATTCCTGTTGAGCGTGAGCAGTGTGTCTAGTAAGCAAGAAATCTCACTGTTGTGAGGGTAATCTTTTGTTTAATGGAAATCCTCACAAATAGCCCCGAATCAGTCACGTTGCAGTAAAGGAGCTAAGCAGATTGTAGTTGCTGTGTTGTGCATCGGGGCCGACAGCTGTTGTTGTGACTTTGCAGTGTGGCGGCCGAATGCGGCGATACGCAGGAGGTGACACGGGAGGTGGCACACGGAGGTGTAGGGTTCCTGCGTCCTTCATCGGAAGGGCTGTGCCCACTCCCCGCCCGTGCCCCCAGATGAGTACCTGGGATTGGGACACATCCTTTATCTTAACAGTGGCCAGGCAGAGGGTGAAAGGTTTTACTGAGTAGTAGACGGTGTATTTAGGGGCACGGCGTCCCAAACTTGTCTCTTTAAATAAGTGTCTTGTCAGTAGGAAGATCTCTGCTGGGGTTAACGCTGTGATGTGCAAGATATGGAAAGGAAATACTTCAGCGCTCCCCTGTGATGCTCTTGTTTGGCTGTTCTTTGCTCTGCCTGAGGTGGGAGGCACTTGGGTGCTGAAGTTGGAAGCTGATGGCATCCTTTGCACACCTACGGAGATCATCGTTAGTACTCAAGTGGTGCTCGATACCTTCCCAGCTTTGCTTCTGATGAAACACTTGGAGCACAGTGTGGGGCGGTCAGAGAAATTCAAGAAGCCGAGTGCAGAAGTGCTTGCATCTGGCAGCCAAGTCCACTGCTTGGCAGATTCTCTTCAGGCACTGTGGGTTGGGAGTATAATTTAAGAAAAGTTCAGATGCAGAGTTTGTAAGAAGATGAAAAATTCACAAACTGGGAAAAGACTTTCCCGTAAGCTGCCAGAGAACATAAGAGTGAAATTAATGTGTCGCAGCTCAAATTTCCTGCTCCTGTATTTCTAAGTCGTACATATGCAGATAGAAGTAAGAAATTAATAAAGTGCCAGCATATTCTAAAAGTGAGACTATGCACTGAAATCTGCAGTTATTAGTTAAGCCTTTCTTGGGTGGAGCTTGGGACTGTCAGCTTGAACCAGGTCAGCAGAAATTCCTTGAATAGCACATGGAGAAGAGGGCCTTGAAAGAGCAGGAAGAACGAAACGGCATGTCCAAATGTTGATGTAATTTCTCTGAGTTTTTTTTGCACAACTGTGTGAAAATATTACCAGGATCCTTGCAGTGAAATCCTTTGACTGAAAATTCCTTCATTTTTTTTAAAAAACCATCTCACACAGCAGAGATGGATGGGGGCGATTTAGGAGCAGGCTCTTCTTGTGAGGCAAGTTTGTAGCTTTCTGCTGCTTTTCCAGTATCAGAGTTTAAGGCTTCACTCCTGAGCGATAGTGAAGTAGGCTGTTACCATGAGAGACGCTGTGTTGGGGTAACATTTGCAAGGAATTCTAAAATTTTGTTTTACGTGAAGAGAACGTTGGGAGGGAGGAAATGAATGACCTTGATACATATTTGAAAAAATGATGGAAACTTTTCAGTGTTTTGTAAAACAAAATTCCCCAAGTTGTTAAGAGAGGTGATTGTGGCTGAAACAGTACGTGGGTTTAAAATGTAAAAATTCATCTTGCGCAGTGGGTCTTGCCATGGAATCCTGTTAGTATTGAGCCTGTACTGACCGTGCATGAAGTGAGTGAAAAGGCCAGAGTGATTTCAATATTTTTTCAGGTGCTTTGTTTCCACCCAAAAGTTCAAGATGCAATTCTGCTAGGGCACTCCTGTTGCAGACAGACCTATTGATTTAGCTCTGGCTTTCATGCGTAGAAGCACTGCATGTGATGCCTCAGACATAGTATCCTTAATTTACTGATGGAAAATTTAAGGTGCAAAAAAGGGAATAGATTGCACAGGATGTCATATAAGCAGCGTAGAGGTAAAACATGGAGTTTTTTGATCCCTGGTCTAGTGGTGCAATTTGCTTTTCTTGGGCTTTTCTAGGTAGTTCTCTCACCCATGCCAGTCCTTACCTCTGCCCACATGTCCATGCTCTGCAGGGCCGTGCTTCTCCTGTACACGCCTTTGGATTCTTTCAGTAAAGCGATCGGTGTTTTTGATACTGATGGTAATAGATGTGGTGGGGAGTGCGTTATGTGCACCTGTAGGATACAAGTGAAAAAATGTCCTATGTGAGTTGGTGGTGGGGAAACATGATAGTGTGAGCCAGGGAATTTATCCTGCTTGTTTTTACTCGCTTCGTAATGGCACAAGATAGTTTGGGCTGAGAACAGTGTTGCTACTGATTAGTAGCCATCAGGACTGATAAACTCTGTGAAGGGGCCTTCAGAGTGAGGATCTTGGCAAACTGTTTGGATGCTTAGTGCACACAAAGCCTATCTGCGTTATTCAGGAAGATAATTCCTGTCTCTGCTGTTTTCCTCCTGTGTTGAGATCATTCTCCTCTCCAACTCCTACCCAGCTGAGGCCTTGATAGTTCTCAGTTTTTCCATAATGACAAAATCAGATTAGCCCTTCGATGACTGGTGCATGTGAAATTCCTCTCAGTTAAACCATGTTGCCCTGAATATTTTCTGGCCTTTTTTTTTTTGAGAATTCAGCACCTTGTGTTTGAAAGGGAAAGGAGAAAAGACGCAGATTAGGAAATGCTGTTGTTTAAGGTACAGGGAGGAGTGCGTAGCTTGCTTCTAGAACATAATCTGTCCAGCTGTGACTTAGTCATCTTCAGTGTTATATAAAATGTGTCCAATCCAAATAGTTGAGCGTCTCCCTCCTGAATGCGGCAAACCAGTCTTTTGTGCGTATGCGAAGCTGTAGCAGGCACAAGCCGTCTTCTTAGGAGAGCCTTCATACTTGTGAACCTGCAGCATCCATCATACTGTCAAGCCTCATTTACTCATGTGATGGGACTTTTTTTTTATTATTTATTCTGCTCCACAGTTTTTTTCCAAGTTTAAAGAGGTTCCTTGCTGTTGGCAGGGAACACAGCACCGATGATCCCAGACAGGAGAGCAGAGAACGTAGCGTAAGAACAAGTGACTCTCCTGAGTCAGACTGAAGGTTTCGTTCATCTCTACTGGGCCAAAAATTGATCCTTAGGGAAGAATGTAAGGTGAGAGGATGACAGAATCTAATTTCAGGGTAGTGCTTCATGCCGTTATGTTAAATCCAGCCCTGCTCTTAGTTGCTTCGATTTCCCATTTTTAAGGAAAGGAGGATAACGTGACTATTATGACATGGTTTTGGATGGATAAATATATGTCCACACTAGTCCTTTGTATAATTATGAGTTTTTTGGAGGGATGGGTGTGATTCTTGTCAGTGACTGAAGCAAGAAGTGGTAAGTTTTGTAGGAGCTAGCCTGTGTGAGTTGAGAGATACTCTGTGCTAGTTAAGGGGCGATGGACATCCTTATCTAGATTAGGTAGTCAAGGAAACAGATGCTGCAAGTGTGTTGTTAAATACACGTATTGATAAGGATAGGTGCTGATAAGTTTTACAACCATGGACATGGAAAATAACATTTAAAAATAAATCAACACATTTGCCACTAATACATGTTTCATGAAATTGGGGAAGCTGACATTTTTAGTCACCTAGATATGCAGTGGAAGAACAGCCTTCAGATGGGTAGTTAGAGCCGGAGTTTCACTTGGGTGGTTTGAAGCATTCTTTGAAGGCTTTTGAGAAAGTATTTGATGTAGTTTTAGTTTTTAAAAAAAAGTTCTGCACTTTTTTCGTAAGAACTACACATGTACTGTGCTCACTGTAAAGACTTGGGTTGATGCTGCTTGGAGGCCTTTAGGCTGAAGACTGTTGTGTGGTTTTAAATTCTCCCCAAAGAACTGTAGTAAACTCATACGCCATTTTTTTAAGCTGTGCTTGACAAACATGATCTAGCTCGTTTGTAAGCTGTGATGCCAAGCGTAGAAATGACTAGGTGAGATTTTCCAGTCTTTGTTAGGTGGAAAGTCAGATCATTAGAAGATTATTTTTGGCTTTAAAATGCATGGTTACGCAAGCACTTAGTGGCCTTGGAGAAGAAGTGAGCAATGTCCTGGGCAACCTGACCCAGGTTGGCCCTGCTTTGGGGAGAGGAGGGGGTTTCGGTCAGTCAATCTTCAGTGACTCCTTCCAGCCTGCATGGTTCTGTGGAAGCTAGGCTGGGTGTAGGTGGTGATGAGGGCATGCACGTTCTAGGTGGAGAGGGCCGGAGTTAGGAGGAAAAAGGCAGGGTACTCTGACACCAGAAATAATTGTGCTGGAGAAATTGCATTAACCGTGGAGATCTAAAATATCTGGGCCTGTAAATTGGCAGGAACACACCTAGCTTTAGAACAGGTTGTGAGATGAAATCGGCTTTTAATTTACAGTTCTTCAGAATCTTTCTATCTGGATGGCATAAAGTATTTGATAAAGCTTCTGTCAGGCACTGGTGGGATAATAAAGTATGTTTACGGAGCTCTTAATGGTTTTGCCACGTTTCAAAAAAAGATATGAATCCATCCGGTTGCAGGGTGATGCCTTTGTTAGCAGAGCTGCAAACACACCTGTAAGTTGTGAAACAGCATTTTGGAAAGCTGCGGCTCAGAGGGCTTTAAGGTCTTCACAGCTGGTTGCCTCTACATAGTACTTGGGTCAGGATTTTAAATAAAAGAGTTAGTGTGATTCTTGGTCTACTGAGGAGGAAAAAAAGTGGGGGAAAGAAACGTGAAGCAAAAATAAGTAATCTTATAAACACAGCGATGTTGAGACTGATACTGGAATTGAATTTTGGTTTCCATACTTCAAGAAGAATGCCAGTGTATTTGGAGAGAATTCAAAGGACAGCTGCAGAAATGATCCAGGGACTGGAAAATAAGCCTCATGATGTGAGGCTTAAAGGAGCTCAACTTACTCGGCTTATTGAAAAGACAATTGAGAGAGGACTTGATCTTTCTCTAAAAGGACTTGTGAGATTTGCTGACAAAGGCATAGCAATAGCAACGGAGGTTAGATAAATTCAATCTTGAAGTACATTTCTTACCAATGATGATAATTAAGTATCAGAATGGTTTATAGGGGAAGGAGAAAGGAACAAATGTTTGCTGTAGTCTTTTAAAATAGGCCCAACTAATTTTTTTTTTTTCTGGAGAAAATATATTGTCATGATTTTTTAAAATTATTTTTTATTATAATAATACTCCTTTCCTGGCACTGAACTTTTAAGAATCTGTAAAGGTTCTGTGCCATGACCGATTGGTGCAAGTTATGTACCCAAGCGGTCAAAGCTGAGATCATGAAGTTAAGGTGAATTTAGAGGAGAAATAGTTAACCTGCTGCTAGAGTAGTGCCTTACATAAGGCACCAAAGATGTGAAGAGAACTCTGAAATTTAATGCTTTGTGGCTTGCATCGTTGGAACTCAGTTCTTTCCCATACTGCGTTGCTTCAGATGTTTGAGATACAGTTAAGGCTTTCTGAAAGCCTCTACAGAGGAGCCCTGATGTAACTGTGTACACTCACTGTGTTCAGATGAGCATTTCTGGATTCCAGTTGACCGCAGCAGAAGTCTGTAAATCTTTTTCATCCTTTTTTAGAAACAGCATTTAAAAAATTGCACAATGACAATGTTACAGTTCCTCTGAGCGGCAAAGTAAGCACAAGTTCTCCTGGTAAGTTTCATTCTTAAATTGACGTAAGATATTCTCCATCTCTCAAGTTAACTGGACTTAGCCAGAAAGCTTATTCATGTTTGAAACAATATTAAATAATAATTGTCGGAAGCAGTATCCTAGTGGTGTTCGTTTGCCCATTTTTGTGCCATCCTAATGAGAGTATTTCAGCGATTCTGCTCCTCCCTCACTGTGTAAATTCACCTGGGGAACGGAGCGACTCTGTTTGGCGATGGCTCCAGATCGTGCTGCTTTTTATTTACATTTGTCCGTGCCGCCGCTCCCTTGATGGCTGGTGAGTTCCTGTATTTCCGTAGGTTACCTTGTTCCAGATGCCTTTGGTCGGTCCTCCCTGTGTGCGCGCTCGTCCTTGCCTGCGCAGAGGAGGACGTGGAGCTACCTGGGCTGCTCTCCCTCTCCTCCCACGCACCCCCCCACGCGTCTGCATCCCTGCCTCTCCTCTCCTCCTCTGGGTCCGGCCGGGGAGGAGCCCCATCACTCACATCTCTGCAGCTGTGCACTAACGAAATGCTTCTGTGTCCTAAGGAAGAAGAGGCAGCTCAGAACTGTTGTCGCTTTTTGAACATTGAGCCTACCAATATGTCACAGAAATCGAGCTATTTCTGAGGTGGGAAGGAGGTTGTCTAGCAACTGCAGGTTTCCTTGCTTAAGGCTAAAGGGATAGGAAACTGCAGAAACGTGTTGGGGCACTACGCAGGGTAAAGCAAAGGCCTCCGACTTCAAGATCTAGTGCGGCAACCCCAGCTGCTCACCTTGTCCGGGCAGCCCTGTCTGTCTTAACCTGCAGAAGCAACTCGCAGAAAGTTCTACACACAAAAGAGGTTGTGAAGGCTTAGCAGTAAAGAAATCTCCCTCCTTCCTTGCCTTCACTCTGTGCTGTGTCATCCTCGCCTTCGCAGCACTGAGAGACTGCAGGAGGGTTGCCTGCCTCTTCAACACGAGCAGCTCTTGTGTTTCAGCCTCTTAGTTTCATCATGGGGTTGTACATACCTGTGCTTAGTTGCGTTGATGATAGTCATGAAAATGTCCTCAATATGTTACTGGTAGTAACATATAGTTGTGCCGTAGTTGTAGTAGCAGATAACATTTCGTTACTGATGAGTTGCAGAACCACTCACTCAGCATCCCTTTGGTGTGAGCTCTACAACGCGTGCTCTTGGCCAACTGTTTGATGTCAGTACTCCTCTGTTACCACCCACAGGCAGTTAAGGTGATTGGTTACAGCCATGTGTGCTCAGAGAAGCTCTTCTCAAAGGAAGAAATCACTAATTTATCTGCAAGTCACCAGAAGTAACTGGTTTAAGTGATTTTTGTCTTTATTCAGTCACTAGTTGCAGGTTTTTGACTGCTGACGTCTGGTCATCTGTGTTCAGTTTGAAAATGCATTCAATTGGATTATCTGTTTTCATCTTGTTAAGAAAAACAAAAGTTTTGCCTACAAAAGTAGTCAAAAAAGTCACTATGCTTCTCAGCGCTGTCTGTACCACTGAGCTTTGCATTTCTTGCTGGCACTTAGGAAGCAGGTACTTGGGAGCTTCCTGAACAAATATGATCTCTGTGATTGTAAGAACAAGTCTGTGATTATCTTGTTTTACCAATAATTTATCAAAATTTCTATTCCTTAAAGCTTGATGGCCCAATATGTTATTGACTGATGGCTTATTCTGTAAATCTAACTACTGTAACGTGGCAATTGGCTGAACATCCATCAAGTACGAGGGTCCAGCGTTCAGAGCTGGGGCATGCTGTACTGCCGTGCCGATAGCACCTCATCTCTTGCCGGTGCCAAAATACAATATAACGTGAGACACAAGTCAGACTGTGATAAAGAACATCTCTTGAAACGTAATTCAGCATCATCAGGCAGGTGGAAGCCCTAGAAGGGGAAATAAGGCTTTTTGTCTGATACGCTGCCTTTGGGCCTTTGTGATTGCTCTCCAGCACTGTCCTACTGACACTGTCTACTCTCTAACAGGTTTTACGGTGGCAAAAGTAGATCTGCAGGAGATGTGTGAATTTTCTCAGGGTCTAAGAACCATCTTAAATGGCCCTGGGCAAGTGCTGCAGTTGGTGACGTTTCCTACAAAGTCATCCCTGAGAAGGCGACGTGGTGGGGCAGTGCAACGGGCTGAAACATTGCTGAAATCCTGTAAAATTCGCTGGATTGTAATGCTTGACAGCAATTACATAGCCCAGTGAGTCAGTGGAGCTGGTGGTGCAGGTTGCAGGTGGTTTTGTAGCCCAATTTCCCACCTGAGGCGTGTCAGACAAACTGATGTTTGTTGGGATGTGGCACAAGAGCATTGTTTAAGCCGAGAGTAACTTCTTTGCAACACGGAGTAAAACGTGTTTGCATGATCTCAAGCCCAGGTGCAAAGCTGCAGAACACGCCAGTCACAAACCACAGAGGCCAGGCTGGAGCCAGGAGGGCACTTGGTGAGGGTTTAGGCAGGGGAAGAAGGGTCAAAACGAGTTCTGAAATGGGAAGCGAGGCTGACCCTTCACTTGGGAGCCGCAGTTCCATAATCGTCAAGCCGTGCGATGTTGCCATGGCTGCTCGGGCTGTCCCTGCGTGGTTTCCTGGTGTGTGTGAGCGGGGCTGAGGCTGCCGGCGAG
>NW_009728859.1:15689-16076 GCF_000703405.1 Apaloderma vittatum
GGGGCTCGGGGGTGCCCTGAAAAGCCACGGCGACGGGAGGATCCCTGTCTGGGAGATTTGAGGCTTTGAGCTCAGCCTCTCCCCCGTCTCTTCCCTCCAACAGATTGGAGGACAAGCTGTGATTATTTTTTTATTATTATTATTATTTGGTAGAGCTTTAAAAATCTCCTTTTACTGCTTTGTCTCTGTTGTAAGGTCCTTCGTTCTGCCTCGAGCTGCGGTCACGCTAGGAGCAAGGTGGCACCGTGAAATGGAGGCTCCTGGGGGGGCACAGAGGGAGATTTGGGGGGGCCTGCCGGGCCTGGGTGGGCTTTTGATCTGAGAGCTTTTGGCTGCCTTGCCATCTGCATAGTCTGTGAATAGTTTTCTCTGGCACAGTCCTTGTTC
>NW_009728859.1:16100-16364 GCF_000703405.1 Apaloderma vittatum
ATGTCCGGAGCCCCAGCACAAAGGCTTTCTGAAGCTGATGAAGCTGGTTCTGTGTGCGGAGCGTCTCTCTCCTTCCTGTCGTCCTTTCCACGGGATTCCTGGAGCGATCTCTGTCTAAGAGCCTCTTCGTCAACAGCTGCTTCATCTCCGTCGCTTCCTGCACACCTGGCTGATGCAACGTCTGCCGTGGAAGCTGCTGCTGAGACTCCTCTGGAGCTGGGTTGTTTGCCCTGGGAGTGGCCAGGCAGGCAGCCTTCGTCACGT
>NW_009728860.1:0-7596 GCF_000703405.1 Apaloderma vittatum
CTCATATGCTCTGCCCAGATCTACATCCTTAACAACTGGGAAATTAAGACATTCTCCAAAGTTTTACCTTTCCCACAGCTTTGACAGGGCTGTGGGCTTCTGAAATTTGCTTTCCTTCCTATCTATATCCTAAACATGAGCAAAATACTTTAGAAACATCAGACTTCTTCTAACTTGTGTTTACATAGGAGAAAGCCCCAAAAGTGCCTCACAGGCAGCTTTGTGAGGAATGCACTATAGCTTAAGAATATTTATAAACCTTGAGCTGAAATGTAGCACATTTTCCCACCTGAATACCTTGCTCTGTTATTAAAGAAAATATGTACTTAAATGATTTTAGACGAGGTGCAGGTGCTCGGGCACTGGTGACAGCAGAGGCTGCAGGAGCAGCCTCTGTGAGGAGACACTGGAGTTGCCTTGCGCCTGAGGGGAAAAATATTTAAGAAAGGACAAAAAAATGCTGCACAGTAGCATGTGAGAAAGAGGAGAAGGCAAAATGAGGAGCAATCCTGGTAAGGCCAAGGTCAACTCACCACAAATGACTTGCAAAGTATATAATATCACTACTTCTTTGGAAAGATTTGAGAATATATATAGGAAAATACATAACAATGTCAAGAAGCTGTACAGGAGTGCTCTCTCAAACCACCGAAGAAATATTTTGAAGGCATTTCAATTTACACAGAGAATCACAGAATTGCTGAGGCTGGAAAAGACCTCTGAGATCATCAAGTCTGGCCTATGACCCAACACCATCACATTGGCCAGACCAGGGCACTAAGTGCCACATCCAGCCTCTCCTTAAACACCTCCAGGGACACTTCCCTGGGCAGTGCATCCCAGTGCCTGAGCACCCTCTCCGTGGGGAAGTGTTGCCTGAGATCCAACCTAAACCTGCCCTGACGCAGTTTCAGGCCGTGCCCTCTCGTCCTGTCACTGGTTGCCTGGGAGAAGAGCCCGCCCCCCCCCTGACTGCACCCTCCCTTCAGGCAGTTGTAGAGAGTGAGAAGGTCCCCCCTGAGTCTCCTCTTCTCCAGGCTAAACACCCCCAGCTCCCTCAGCCTCTCCTCATAGGACTTTCCCTCCAGTCCATTCCCCAGCCTCGTTGCTCTCCTCTGGACCCGCTCCAGACCCTCAAGGTCTTTCTTGCAGTGAGGGGCCCAGCCCTGCACACAGGGCTCGAGGGGAGGCCTCACCAGGGCTGAGCACAGGGGCAGAATTGCATCCCTGCTCCTGCTGGACACACTGTTCCTGATACAGGCCAGGATATCACTGGCCTTCCGGGCCACCTGGGCACACTGCTGGCTCATGTTCAAACGGTTGTCAGCCAGCACTCACTGGTTGTCAACCAATACTCATCTGGGATGGTTTTATGCTGTAAGGATATCTACAATTAGGAAAATTGTAAAGCTTAGTTGAAAGAAATTTCTTTTTACTGTCAGAATGAGAAACTGGAGTTTAAGGAAATCTACCCAGCATCTACTCCAGGTGAGCGTCTGTTTTGTAAGTTCCCACGGAAGGTGCTGTGGGATTAGCACCATTACTGGAGCATTTCATCTCATGAGTAATCATAGCACTGCCTTCTTCTCTTGCTGGCATATTTTAATCCCAGCAGTACACAAAGTGCTTCCCTTTTAGTTCCTCACAAATGTTTAGGTGAAATGCGGTGTCTCTCAGTGCTCTGGCGACATTTATCCAGGTGCTCCAAATAATGCTGTGACCATCCCCGCTGCCCCTGAGGACAGCTTCCACAGGCTGACTACATCCGTGGCGTTAAACTACCTGATCTTACAAAGCAAGGTGTCTCACTCAAACTGTCTCTCAGAAACAATCCCTAGCCTATGCAGCTCCTGGACTAATGCTTTCTCAGGAAAGATTTGTGAGGGTGTTAGAAGGTCTGCTTTAAATGTATGCCAAGGATGTACTAACAATAAATCCTGTATGGACAACCTAGTTGTTGTGACTGGATTCCTACTTTATCCCAGAAAATACAAACCACCTTTAGCTGTATGTAGTCATCAGGGTTTCTGTTGGCACAACTGGGAATATTGAAGCAGGTATTGAGGATGTAGTACACAGGGAATTACAAATAATTTGCAAAGGTTTTTCTGACTTCAGTAAGCCCCTGTGCATGAGGAAGGATGAAAACTAATGCTTTCAAGGAGAATATGTGCAGGTTAATGAATGTAAGTTATGGACAAACCTTTCTACAGCTGTGGCAAAGTTTGAAATTGAATTAGTGGGAAGGAAATTTAAACTCGAGTAAAGAAATAGAAATAGTCACCATTCAAGATGAGCTCACAAAACTGGAAAGGAAAAAAAAAGACTATAATATACAGTAAGGGTGACAGAATATTTTATATTTCACTGAACTGCATCACCAAATGGTATGTACCTCACAAAATAGAATTTTTTTTTTTGTAGAGAAACTCTCGGAAATACATAGCTAACTTTGGAAGCATTGCATAAGCTAATATTTTTCAAACATTTAGATTTGCTGTCCAGTTTCATACTATTATTTTGTTTCTACAAGGTGTATGATGGAAAAGACAGCTCTTCACGCTCTCTGGGGTCCTTCACAAAAAATGAAATGATGGGAGTTATCCTTAATAGCACCTCTAATCATTTGTGGATAGAATTTAATACCAATGGATCTGATACTGACCAAGGATTTCAGCTCACTTACACAAGTAAGTAGCTCACAAATATCATTTAATTGGCTGTTTTATGGAGAAATGTGTATTTCTCAGCTGCGGTGATTTCTCATGGAATGGTGAAAATAATTTCTTAAAATGTACTCTAGTTGGCAAGCTAAATTTTAATTGCCTACATGGATGCATAGGTGTTAGCAATTTAAGAACATTACTAAAAGCAAAACTGTAACCTCTTCAATTTACAAAGCATTATTATTTTTGAAGCCTTAGCAGTGGCATTTGAAAAACAGTGGATTGTGACATATGTGAGTTGAATATATCAGTGTTATACTGTAGCAGAAAACTTACATAGTGACAGTTTTTAAAAATGGAACATTCAATCCCTGCAGTCAAATTAAAAAAATAAGAGTACAAATGAGAATATAAAGGATACTTTCTTTTTGGATGTACACTCTTAACGTGTCCTGACTGCTTGTCAGGATCAGGAGGGAATATGCTGGAAAGAAACCTGAGCAAACAAGTTTTGAGGAACAATGCATTTGTCCCACAGTTTGCATGCAATTAATTGAAGTAATTTAGCTGGTAAATAAATGGGTCTTTGCAGGGAGATGAATAACCAGTTTGTTTCCAACGCATGTAAACATATATTCTGTCTGGGTTTCAAGGAATCTCCAATTACCCTTTGCCTTCAATTTATTCCCTTTTTACATCAGCTTCCATGAGCTCCTGTTGAATGAAGCAGGCAGAGCAGAGCACCACATCACACTGTGGTACAGAAATCGAATCATATCTCTTTCAAATACATCTGCTGGTTTCCCTTTGGATTGGAGCCAGCTGTGATATAAGCAGAAATCATTCACTTTCCCTTCTGTCTTTCTGCTGTGCCTGGTAAATCTGAAATCTTACTGTCCTACCTTCTAGCATTTTTTCTTGCAGAACTATAAAGGAAAGGAAGGTTTCTCTGGCTAGACGAAATATATATATATAGTATATATTCTCTTATGTATCAGAATCCAGAAGGAACTAGGCAAAGCTACTCTGATTTGTCTATAGAGACCATAGAAGTTTTCCTTTGAAAAAGAGAACAAAACATTTGTTGTAATAATAGTCTTTTTTTAAGGGCTCTGATTTCAAAGATCTTGAATCAGTTCCTTTCAAATCCAGCTGCAGTGATCAGTTCCACCTATTATTTAGAAATTGTATTTTATGTAAAGATGGAATTCTGCTTAATTTCTGCATTCAGTAGCTTGTTTTTGTAACACTTCCATTCGCATTTCTTGTACGATTTTCTCTCCTCTAGCAAATCTTTCTGTGTAAGTTAACATATGATAATTCTTGGCCTAGGGCCTTTTTTTTTTCTGGCTGTTCGATTAGTTTTGAATATGTTTTCTGTTTTTCCAAGTATTTTCACATTTTCTGAAGTGTGTAGACAGAATTTCACACAGTCTTCTAACAATAGTCTTAATCATACTATGTACAGAGACAAAACTGACTTTCCTATATTTTCATAACTTTTTATTTTGTTGTTGCCAACTATCTCATTTAATATATGTGAACAATTTGCAGCAGTTCATGTTGAAATGTTTATCTGTAATGATTTTTCCTACTCTTTGCTCTAATATGAGACAATGCTCATTTGTAAATACAGTGTAATTGCTAATTTTTCACATGTGTTTTCAGCAAGGCAAATTCAAGACAATATGTTTTTAGATACTGGCCATCTAACTAGGTAATTTCTATCAACTATAACAAGAAAATGTATTATTTTGAAACACTTTGGTGTGGGATTTTTCATTATATATAAATTTATAGAAGCAGAAGTTGCAATTATTTGTAGTGAAAATTGACTACAGTGCTGACTTCCATTCTTTTCCTGAAAGAGTCAAATCCTCACAATATTTTAAAGAAAAGATATAACAGAAATCTTTAGTCTTATCTGGGAGGATTGGACTTTCTGGTGTAGTTCCAATGCAGATACTAAACAAGTACGTGCATCCGTTTCGAATTTGGAAAATACATCAAGCACAAAATGATAATTATCTGTTTGGATTAATCAAGCTGTAATTTACAGCTGGAATTAACTTCCCTGAAAGATTACTCTGCAGTTTATTTATTCACTTTTCAAATTGAAATATAATGCTAGATACTTTAAAATTACTAGAACAATGAAAAATTTAAAGGAATGTCAATATGTGGTCTCACTGAAGGAAATGAGAAATATATAAGACAGAGTGAATGAAATTGAGTAATAAGCATCAGAAAACTGATAGAAGGAGCTAAGAAGAAGTGGTGGTGTAATAAGTTTATTGGTACATCAATTTTAGTTATTCCCTATCTGTTTGCTGAGTTCTTGCTGCCCACAATGGATACAAAAACTGCACTTGATTGTTGGTCTTGTAGTACTTCTCTTCCCATTAAGGCTATTGAAATTAAGATTAGTGTAGCTCTGATGCTTGAATTTTAGAACCATTGTAAAGTGTTATTAAAAAGGCTAACTTAAAAGGTTATTATTTCAGTTCTGTGCAACTGCCTTTCCATCTTTTTTAACATTGCAAATTCTGTAGATGATGTTAAGTTTACAAATACAATTGAGAAAAAGCTAATAATCCATGAGAACAGAACCGTGGATAAAGAAACTTTTATTTCTGTTTTCAGAGTCTCATTACTGACATAATAAAACAGGATGCTATAAACTCAGGATCTGAATGGTTTATATAGATTGTAGAAATCATAACATAAGCAGAGATTTAAAGGAAATCTATAAAGGATTCAAGTTCTAATGAAATCTCTACAGGAAATTGCTTCAGGGCAAGAATAATTCTGAACAGAAGCTAGAAATTATAGTAATTTATTTTTTTGATCCGTAACTACAAGATGGTTTCAAGGAAATGGATTTAGCACAATGGGTAGAGAGAATCTTTTACTGGAAAGGATTGTGAAAAAAATCTTTACTCTTTCTCAACTTACTTAACTGTTTTGAAAAAATGAGAAATATTTTGACTGAGGACTAGAATTATAGTGATTGTATTTAAAGAAACTGCTTCAGAAAAATGGAGGCAATAACTTTTTTTTTTATATATTTTTGGCTGAGATTGGTGAGGTAAGTAAATACAAACAAGTCAGTGAAACTGTAATTTGAGCAATGGCTGAAATTAAGTCTACAAGGGGAGAAAAAAAACTTAAAAGAACAAATAATAAAAGTTGTCTACTTCCTGTAAAACAAGTTTATATAAATCTACTTCCTTAAAACTGGGATGAAAGTGTGTTAGAGAATAACACACGTGAGTAAGGTCCCTATTTTCACTTACTGTATCTCCACACTAGTGCCAGTGGGAATAATTGTGAACATTTATATCTCAGTGCTGAGGAAATGCCAACGTAAGCTTAATGGGATTAAATTTTTTACCTGAGGATGATCTCAGGTTGCAATAGATTTTCTCATCTTAAATGACTTCTGTACAGGAATGATGTAGGAGTAAGACAGTCTTCCGATATGAGAAGTTAGTGAGTCATTTTACTCTTAAGATAAAGCCAAAGTTGTATAAATTTTCATTTATGTTACTTTTTATTCCTCTCAAACAGCTTGCAAAAATAGAAAAGTTCTTTTTACCCCCCTCTCCAATATATTTTTCTTTTAATCTTCATAGGAAGTGTTTGTAAAATCCAAGGAGAAAAAAAGGATATTTAATGTTTTTATTTTCAAAGAGTAGAAAACATCAATAGAGATCTGCATGTAAAAATGTACATGTTGTAGCCACAACTGAGTCCTATGACAGTCACTTTTTTTGGTTGAGAAGATGACAGTCTTCTTTCATAATTTCAATTTTCTAATCTGGCAGATTTTTTTTTTCCCTGTTCAATTAGAACTTTTCTCTGTGAGACACCTCTAGTTTTTGCAGGTAAGAGAAGATGTAGCTTACAGGCATTCACACAGCTGGACCTCCCTTGCCTCTTCACTGCTCAGTTTGAAGATTTGGTCATTCTGGTATAAAGATGCCAGGGCATTGTGTGGTCCCATCAGTAGTATTTAACGTTAAATTGACATTCAAATTAAAAGGAAAACTTATTGATGCCGCATAGTGACAGGCAGTAAAAGCAAACACAGCTGTCTGCTAAAAGTAACAAACTGCAACTTTAAATAAGGAGCAATGCAGGATAGCCTCTGAGTATCAAACAGGCAGTCTCCCTGCAGTGCTTAACTGCTCCCCTATCACAATCCTGACACAAGAGGAATTTTAACAGCGGCTGTTCTCACTCATCATGTGGAGAACTGAATTTACCCTCACTTGTGTCACAAGTGCTTCTTTGCTACTGTTTAATCCTCATTCCCTGAACCCAGTTTTACTTTTCTTAGCTATTGGTAAATCAAAAACAGTCCTTCCACACTTTATAATACATGTTATATATAAGTGTTTTGTGATTCTCTGGGTACTGCATAGCGCTGACTACTCTCTGAGCTGTACGGAATTGCACTATATTGTACTTCTACAGTGATCACTCTTAACTGCTGTGTAGATAACTTGCACAGTAATTTTACTTGTTTTATTGGTGCATGTAGATGTCAATGCAAAAATTACTTCTACATTTTCTGTTTATGAGTGGCTGTGTTGTTGGTTATCAAGACACTGATGTTTCATGTGCACGTCCCAAATTCATAGAAGGTAAAACACTTAAAACAATCTTTATATCTCAAACAAAAGCAGCAACAAAGGTGTTGTCTGTGCTTCCTGCTCAAATACTTGTCCATCTTTATTTTCTCAATAAAAGTTCCCACATAATTCAGAAGACTTTCCCTCACAGTACTGGCTAGAACACTCAAAACTAATTTATTTTTATGTTGCCTGAAGATGAGTGTCTGTATTCATGATAACATCCACCCATGTCCTCAGAAATTATCCTGAGATTGTGATGTTTAAGTAACTACCGCTATGTAGAACCGCTC
>NW_009728860.1:7627-15096 GCF_000703405.1 Apaloderma vittatum
CAGAGCTGAGAGCTTTTGTGCCAGTGGTTGCCTGTCTACGATAACGTGAAGTTGCTTGCTGTCCTTAAAACTACTTTTTAGAAGCAGCTTATCTACCTCTCTATGTCAATTTCATGGTTCCTCAATCTTATGCAGGATATAACAGAAGAAAGCTTGACTTATCTCAGAGTTAGCCTTGGAGTCCATTGTAATGAGTCAGTGGAAGGGTCCATCTGCTCCAGGAATACTGACAGATATTGTCTGTAGGAACTTGCCTGGCTTCACTGGGCCACTCAGCAGTATGTTCTGCCTCACAATAGACTCCCACGTGCTTCTGAAACATGCAGAACTAGTTACAGACTTTATAAAGTCTGAAAACTAGTCAGAGATTTGTGGTATACTCTGTAGCTAGATTTTAGCTTTCTGGAGGTCTTTCACTCATGTGTTCCTGATCCACTGCTACAGATTAAAAATGAAGTTCCCTGTTTGTTCCTCAACACTCATCTTTGTATTTTATCCTTCATTTTCCTATGATGTGAAATTAGGTATTTTCTTGCATTCTATGCTAAGATGGAAATGAGGGTTTGAAAAGTTCTCACTAAGAATGTCGTTCTGAGAGTGTATTTTATGTAGACTCAGATCTTAACGCTAACGTCCTCCAGTTTTGAATCCATGACCATCTCTTTCACTGAAAGCAAAATTCTGCATAGCTATCATATCTGCCAGAAGGGCAGGCAAGTATTTAGAACTGTGCATGGATGGACTTATTTTTTTTCTAAATGTAGGTTTGATATTTTTATTTGCATTTCTCATCCTTTATCATGCATAGTGAGCAGTTTTACAATATTCTTCTCCTTGGTCTCAAGATCTACTTTTCAGTTTAAGAAAAGAAATTTCGAAATACATTTTTAGACTTGATGCACTGGTTTGGCATTCATATTATGCTGTTACTGATGAAGAGTTAGTTCTAATTTTCAGTTTAATTTTATGTTTTAAATATTCTCTGCCCCTACATCTTTCATGGGATAGTGAAAGTTAGTGCGTGGAAGGTGAATCCAAAGTAGCATAATCTAAATTTATATAAATAGTTTAAACATGAAATCAATTTAAGAGAATGCTGAACTGAAATTTAATTTAGTTCATTCCCTATTCAACAGTAATTGGAAATGTTAAACGAATGTCAGTGAAAACAATGTTCTGAAACTGCAAACTCAGTTAATTATCCTTGCTCACAAACAGACTCGAATTCGGAAATATACTGGATTTGCCTCAGGCTGTATACTGTCAGTTGAGCAGACAATCCAGTAATGAAAATGAGCTCTTGCAATTTCCTTTCAGTAACTAATTGGTGTATAAGATCTGCTAGAAAGAGTATCTTCACACACTACAGTAAAAATGTAAGACAAAATTAAGTGAAAATAAAAAGGCAAAAAATCATTAAATTAGTTTATTTCAGCCTATACATATATTTATTCACAGATCATTTTAAGAGCAGTATAGTTATGTGACTAACCCCAAGTTAATGTAAGTTGTATTAGGTCGAAAAAACTGTTGTAGAAGAACGTCGTTGCAAAATTGAGAAGTGAAAAATTAGTAAATGCCAAAAGAAAGGCTCTTTAGAAATTTTAATTCAGTTCACTCATGTACAGGAGTTATAATACTTTGTTTAAAAATATGATCACATTACAGTCTCTTCTGTGCCTTCCCCCCAAAAAAGGAAGCTGCCTTCACTTTAAGTATATTCAATGCCTACATTATCTGGCCACACTCTCAAAGCTATACTTCTCTGATGCACTCAGTGATAGAGTCGTAGAATCATGGAATCACAGAATCATAGAATCATAGAATCAGAGAATCACAGAATCAGAGAATCAGAGAATCATAGAATGTGTTGAGCAGGAAGGGGCTCTTAAAGGCCATCTAATTCAACTCCCCAACCTGTTCAGGGCAACATGAAAAGGGAAGATTTTTTTTAAAATCCTGTTTTGTGAAAATCAAAAGTTTTCATGAGATTAAGATGAATTTGTATTCAGTTTTACAGCACAGAGGAAAATTAATCATGACTAAGGCATTCACAATTTTCAGTACAGAAGGCTTTACTAGGGTCTTCCATTGCAGTGAATTTCAAAACATGGGCATTTTTGCTTTCATCTTGTTTCTTCTTTTCAAAATGAAACTGAACTTCAGTTTCATAACCTAATTCATTTGTATGAACTTTAAATATATTGATCTTTCAACATTCGGTATAATTAAGGTTGGTTTCACTCTTCATTGAAAGGCCATTTTAATTATCTATGAAACTGCTGAATTTAATTTTGATAAACAGAGTAGGTGTCAAATGTGTGGGTTTTTTTTCTAAGACAGAAACAATGAAAATAATTTTATTTAATTATATTAAGTTTGCCTGGCCAGACTTCAGCGGTGGTGGGCTGTAGGGGCGGCTTTTGCAGGAAGCTTCTAGAAGTTTCCCCTAAGCCTGATAGAGCCAATGCCAGCTGGCTCCAAAGATGGACCTGCTGCTGGCCAACGCTGAGCCTATCAGTGATGATAGGATAGGAACACCTCCGTGAAAGCGTATTTAAGAAGTGAGCAAAAAAGAACTTCTACACATACCAACTGGCAGAGAGATAGAGAGGTGAGAATAAGTGAAGACACCAAGGTCAGTGAAGAAGTGGGAAGCAGGATGTGCTCCAGGTGTCAGAAGAGAAATTCCCCTGGGTTGTGGGAAGACCATGGTGAAGCAGGCTTTGCCCCTGCAGTCCATGGAGCTGACACCATGTAGATGTCCACCTGCGGCCCGTGGAGCACCCCACGACAGAGGGGGTGGGTGCCTGAAGGAGGCTGTAGTCCCGTCAGAAGCCCACACTAGAGAAGGCTGCTGCCAGAGCCTGTAGCCCATGTAGAGAGAGAAACTCATCCTGGAGCAGTCTGGCTGGCAGGACTTTTGTGACGCCACAGGGGACTTGCGCTAGAGCAGTTCCCCCCTGCAGGACTGCATCCCATGGAGAGGCCTTGGGGCAGTTTGTGACAAACTGTGGCTCCTGAGATGACTCACGTTGGAGAAAGATGTGTGAAGATCCTCTCCCATGACAGGGACCCCACAATGGTCCAGGGGAAGAGTGAGGAGTCCTCCCCTGGAGGAAGAAGGAGTGATGGAAATAACATTGGATGAACTAACCACAGCCCCAACTCCCCATCCCCCTGCACCACTTGGCTGGAGGAAGTGGATAGATTGAGGTTGATGTTAAGCCAGGGAAGAAAGAAGGGGGAAGGAGTATTTTTTTTTTTAAGATGTTTTTATCTCTCACTACACTTCTCTGATTTGTTCTTTAATAAATTTAACTAATTTCCCCCAAATCAAGCCTGTTTTTCCCAGGATGGTAGATGTGTGTGATCTCCCTGTTCTTGTCTCAAACCATGAGCCCTTTGTTACATTTTCTCCCACTGTCTAGCTGAGAAGGTGGGGATGGAGTGGTTGTGTGGGCACTTGGCTGCTGGCCAGGGTCAAACCACCACATCGGTAAACATAATCATTGTATTAAACTTTTATTTGAAAAGTTATATGTCATCTGCTTTGGAGATGAAAATGTTTGCATGGCACATGTCTGTTCCACCATTTGGTGTTGTGTCCATCTCAGTAAAGTCTTCCCAGATTTGTGAAGGTATAACTTTAGACACCCAGACTTGATGTGAGCAAGTCCTACCCTTACGAGTGAGTATTCTCAGCAGTCCTGGGTTAGGCTGAGGGTGAACAGTTTGTCCATTTGTACTGGGTTTGGCTGAAACTGAGTTAATTTTCTTCACCTAATGCTGATCAGTGCTGATCAGTGCCATATTCTCTACCACGTAGCATCATATTTAGCAACAAAATTTCAGGTAAGTTATTTTGAAGTAGCCAGTGCTTGGGGACTGGCTGGGCATCAGTCTGCTAGTGATAGGTGATTGGTTTTGCATCACTTGTTTGTTTTGGTGTTTTCTTCTCTCTTTCTTTGCCTTTACTTACTAAACTGTATTTTGACCCATTAATTTTCTTGCTTTTTGTCTTTCTTATTCTCTCCCTTATCCTGCTGTGAGGGAAAGATAAAGCAACTGAGTGGGGAGTTACTTCCCAGCTGAAGCCAGCCCACCAACCATTCTGTGTTTTCAGTGCCCACTGTCTCTTGAATAGCCTCAAAAGTGAGGATAGTGCTGTTTGATTGAAATACCAAGGAAATAAAAGCCAGGTTTGGAGAGGAAGGAAGAAGAGAGAAGAAAGGGGATAGATGAGCACCTCTCCTGTTTATATGTCTGCAGCTTAGAGTAAGGGAAGGTGCCAAACCAAGGAGACTTGAGTAGAAGTGCAGCAGGCAAGAAGGGAACCATGAGGTTGCAGCAAAGATGATATCTGAGACAGAAAGACTAGGACACACATGTAGAATAGGAGGAGGGCAAGAGAAGCTCTCCAAGAACCACGGGAAATGTAAGGAGTGGAGAACTAAGACTGCATTTGTAAGAAGATAGAGAGGATTAAACTGGGAAGAGGAGAACAATAGTGACATGCTGTGATAGGTACAGCCTGAATTGGCCATGATAATTAAACTGTGCTCTCCAAAACCACTTGAAGTTAAAGACAGACTTCTGATTGAATTAAAATATGTGGAATTTATCATCCTTAAATCTGTGACTTATACCTCTGTGCATGGAATTCAAAAGATGTTAAGTATTTCTCATTTTCAGGAAAAAAAAATGAAATCTGGTATGAGGTATTAGAATATGTGAAAGCAATCATTTACTAAAGGTTATTTTGATTTGGTTTGGGTAATTACCAGCTATAATCTGTTGAAAGACTCCTGACTTTTCTGTGAGTCAGGGATTCTCATCCAATCTACAGGCTCTAGGTTTCCCTGTCATAATTGATGTCTGTTATCAAGAATAGAACTGCTTTTTATAACCGCCTGTTATATAGTTTAAATGCAGTTATGCTTTGAAGGTGAGAAAGAGAGGAGCTAGCAGACAGCACTAAAGACGTGCATGTGCTCTTTTCCATTTGTATTGAAATTATTTGTTTAGAATATGAAAGTAAGATTTTTCAGTGATGCCAATTCAGGTAGGCTTCTTAAGCGTATTGTTTCTCATCTTCTGATGTATGCGTCCTAGCTGTATTATGTGACTGAAATTAGCAAGCAGGTTTCAGCTAAATTTATAATCTCAAAAGTGCTGGCCTAAAGATTATGTTCCTTTAATATTAAAGATGTGATCATATTTGAAGCATTATTTCTGAGCCCTTAGTGGGAATAGAGTGTTTCCATGAATTTGTCAGTGGAGTGGCTTGAAGGACAGAACTTCTTTACCTTTTTTGCCACTTCAACATAAACTTTTCTTTCATATATTTTTTCAACATCTATTTTTATTAAGCCGTTATAAATAGACTTTGCCATCATATGTATGCATAGTTGGTTTCACTGAGTTTTAGCTGGGATTTGCTCCAAAAAGTTTCCACATTTCCTCTCTCACTTTCACAGGATGACTCTTGTTAATTTCTAGTGTTGAATGCCCTTCAATGTACTTATCTTAGTAATCACTTCCTCTTTTCCAAGTTCTACATGGCTAGAAAGTAAGAGTTATTGGCAATTTCTTCCCACTGCTCTAATTATCGAAATTTTCCTATGAGCAAAAAATTAATCTCTGAAAATTTAGGATGCTTCAATAGAACTGTCAGTACCTTATCATTCTTTTCCACTGACCTTCTTGCCTACTTTGGCTTCACATGGGATAAAAAATTATTATTTTTGGTGTAGGATTATTGATTCAATCCTCTGTGTTTGGGGAAAGGAAAGCTACAGCTAATGAGTATGACATCACAGAATCACAGAATGTTAGGGGTTAGGGACATCAAAAGATCATCTAGTCCAACGCCTCTGCAAAGCAGGATCACCTAAAGTAGATCACACAGGAATGGATCCAGGCCAGGTTTTGAATGTCTCCAGAGTAGGAGACTCCACAACCTCCCTGGGCAGCCTGTTCCTACCTCACAAGATCCTGAACTCTACCATCTCATGGCCACTGGAGCCAAGGCTGCCTTGAACCTTCATCGCTTCAACTAGACCCTCCTTGTTGGTGAGTATGAGATTCAGCAGCACTCCTCTCCTAGTTGGTTCATCCACCATTTGCATCAAGACGTTATTATTGATGCACTGCAGAAACCTCTTGCACTATGAATGGCTGGCTATGTAGGCCTTCCAGCAAATATCTGGGTAGTGGAAATCCCCCATGAGAACCAGGGCCTGTGATTGAGAGACTGCTGTCAGCTGCCTGTAAAAGGCCTCATCAACTTCCTCATCCTGATCAGGTGGCCTGTAATAGACACCCACCACAGTAACACCTATGTTAACCTGCCCCTTAATTCTCACCCACAAACTCAACTCACTCCTCATCCACCCCTGGAAGGCAATCACTGCCATTATTACCCAGCTAATTACCTTATTGATAAGCAGTTCCCTAAGATAGGATAGATCTACACCTAGGAACCTAGGATGATGGACTGGTCTTTCTTCCAAGCTCCTTCTTGCTGGAATTCAAATGTAGGAGTTTTTAGATATATCATTGTTGATTTGCTGACTTAAATTTATTATGGTATTAACTTTAAGAGTCTAGTTATAAAATACAAGCAACACAAATGTAAAGATATCCTGTTCTCTACTTCTCATGCTGTTTTACAAAAGTAAATGCTTATATAGAGTTGTTGGGTTTTTTTTAAATGTTAGACATTTCAAATTGTTTGTGCATGCATCCGAGATCAGCTTTTTTTCTGATCTTTTTTCCGTTCTGAAACCTATTGAAATGACCTCTTCTAAAACAACGTAATAATTTTTAAAATTTTGAAATTAAATAAAGTTTATGACAACATGAATTTTCAGGGAAAAATATGGAATTAATTAGAAAGAATTTCAGCAGTTCAGGTGGGAAAATATGAATATTTTCTCTCTTTGTTGTATGAGGGAATAGTTTACATTTCAACAGATTAAGCTTGTTGCCCTAGGATCTAGTAAATTTTGTAAGTGGAGATTAGCATTAAATAGGAAACAATTTTTTCCATCATCAAAACTATATTTCTAATTTTTTAAAGGTTTAAGAAATTTATTTAAGAATAAGATTATTCTTTCAAAAGTTTATGCATAGTATAAAAATCACTCTACCAAAAACATGTGTGTATGATATATGAGCACAATAAGGGATGCATGTAGAGAGCAGAGTATTCAGAAGAAAAATAAAGATGAATGCTATAAACCTCTATTCTTTTTGCTTCCATAAACTTCCTAAGCAGGCAAAGTTGCTTAAGACAACATTATGAAAAGTAGACAAGATTTTGTCCATGATTTATGTGTTTCTTGTTATCTAAGTCATCCACCACAATGTATTTGGAACTTGATTTTTGGAAGTGTTGGGCGTCAATACTACTAGCCAGAATATCAGGTGATGTGGGAGCTGGCGGAAGTCATTGCTAGGCCACT
>NW_009728861.1:0-2633 GCF_000703405.1 Apaloderma vittatum
AAAATCCGGCCAGGCCAACCCAATACACCTGTCAATATATGTACTCTTAAAAACTCCTAGGGAATTTTTGTATGTGCTAGCTCATGCAAGTACAAGTTCCACTATTTGTCATTGACATTAATACATTAATCTTTTTCCTCTGGTCAGTAATTGCTATTTTCTTATATCTGCTGTCTTTAAAGTGTGCGATAGAATTGCTGCTTATTCCCACTTCAAGTCAACCAATTTCTTCACTGTATCTTCCAACCCAAATGTGAAGAACACATGGTCTGGAAATTTGCCTATTCTTTGTTTTAAGTGGCACACAGAGCAATACACAGAGATTACTGATAGCCCACTAAAAGACAATTTTTGAACATCTGCGTCTACACCTTGGAGAAGCCCAACCCAGAAGAGCTCATTCCTAGAATGGGAAGAGTGACTGGAGGCCCTGAACAAGAAGTATATGCATGCACTTGCCTTCCTCTCAACCTTGATAGGATTTTAAAGGCAGGACAAAATGGTAATGTGTTAAGTGAATTACCAACTACTCACTTACTAGAGTTTCATCTCTCAAAAATGCAGGCTTGGGCTTCACACTTGCATTTAACCTTAGTGCATTAAATTTGTAACAGGTTTTCACTACAGATTGGATAGTAGATTGATGCTTTAAAGCGTGCTTCAGGTGAGGGAAGAAAAGATAAAGCTAATAGGCAGTGGTATTACTCATTTGTGCACTGCTATTCAGTAGGACATTTTTACTTATCTAGGGTGCTAAAATAGGGACATTAAAGGTTCAAAATCGTAAATGTGAAAAGGCTGTACTCTTACTGGTGTTGGCATCGTAGCACAGTAAGGAAGTGGTATGGGTCAATGAATAAAGGCAGAATAGTGACTGCATGTAGGCAACTTTCTAACATTGCTGTAAGATGCTCTTAGAAACTTGAAATTTTTAATCTTTTCATTTGTCACAAAGCCTTTTATCTTTAAAAACTTATGCTATAAAGGTATGTGGCACTTCAGCAGAAGTGCTGGTGACTTGTAGGGGACTTAGACCTGTAAGTGCTGTGGCTCAGGTGTCCTTAGAGCTCCAGTATGGCTCTGGCTACTGCCGCTTGCAGCACTTGACCTCTCTGTTCCAGCTTGCTGCAGAAGTGACTTCAGCTAAATTTTAAAGATGGTTTGTAACATTTCTGTTATAACAAAAAATACTGTGAACCTTCTTTAGACAAATTGGGAAGATAAATATGATGATGCCAAGCTCTGCAGTGAGATAAGGGTTGAATGCATTCCAAAATTACCCAGATACTATTTTCGTTTGCTAGCTTTTTGTACAGTTTTATTTCTTTGTTACTGAAACCAGAGATATCAATGAGTGGGTAACTGCTTTTCTCTTTAGGCAGTTCCAGTAACTTCAGTGAGGCTATGCTGAACTTGCACTTTTGGAGGATGTGATTGGAAGGAATATTGTGTACTCCTAAATTGGGCTATTTTAAGGGCAGGAATGGCCCATAGTGAAATTTAACTGAAATTGTCCTGTCTGTGTTATGGCAACCTACCAGGCTTTGTACCACCTGTAGCAGCACTGTGTCCTTCACTGAGGTTTGTGTCCAGAATGGTTTTCTTACCACACATGTCTGCAGGTGGCCGTGCAGGAGGTAGCCTGTAGCTTTTGTCCACTGCACTGCCATCAGAGGAGACCTTGTTCTGCTTGTGTTGTGGTTTAAACCCAGCTGGCAGCTAAGCACCTCACAGCTGCTCCCTCACTCCCTCCACGGTGAGGAAGGGGAAGAGAATCACAAGAGTAAAAGTGAGAAAACTCGTGACTCGAGCACAGTTTAACAGTTAAATAATAAGAGCAACAATAATAACAGTAAAAAATTGTGATGAAAAGGAAAGTAACAAAGAGAGAGAAACAAAACCCAAGAAAGACAGTGATATGAATGAAAACAATTGTGCATCACTGATCCACTGATGCCCAGCTGGTCCTCCAGCCAACCTTCCCCCTGGTTTATTGCTGAGCATGATGTCATGTGGTGTGGAATATCCCACTGGCCAGTTGGGGTCAACTGTTCCTGCTGTGTCCCCTCCCAACTTCTTGTGCACCCCCAGCCAACTCGCTGGTGGGGTGAGGAGCAGAAAAGATCCTGACTCTGTGTCAGCGCTGCTCAACAGTAACTAAAACATCTCTGAAGTACCAACACTGTTCCCAGCACAGACCCAAAACACAGCCCTGTACTAGCTACTGTGAAGAAGATTAACTCTACCAAAACCAGCAGAGCTGGCAATAGATTTACAAGGCACCTTTTCAGCATCCTTTCCTGCAGAATAAAAGAAGTGAAGCCAAGGCAAAATGATCTCCAAGATTTTCATTTTGAATGTTGAATGAATTGTTCAATAAGGATGTGGAGGATCAGAATTGGTTTTGTGTTAGAATTTTAGGCACATTATATTTGTCAATACTCTTGACTTAGGTGGTTGTGGGATCATATTTTATGACAAATTAATGCAGAACACCATGAAATTCCAAAAGATTCACATACTTTTTCTTGCAACTATATTATTAAGGAGTATGGGTTGAGGTGCATGTGTAAGTGCTATGTCGCAATCTGCTTTAATAATTTCCACAATCCTACTAGGTTTCTGGCATTCCT
>NW_009728861.1:2664-35381 GCF_000703405.1 Apaloderma vittatum
ACGCACTTGCACTGACACTAGTTGATGACATTTCCCTCTTTTTCTGACTATTTTAAAAGGTACAAGTTTCCATGCTTCCAACAAGGTCATCCCTCAGGCTCCACAAAAATCTATGCACCTGTTTACAGATTGTCTCAGCCCGCTTTGTCTGCACAGAAATTATAACCTATTTTGATCCTTATTGATTTAAGTTAAAGGATGAACTACATGCATTGATATTAAAGAAACGATCTGGCTTGATTATAAAGCATGAGTCTGTACTAGGGGCAGTTGTGCAATCTTTCTTCTACAGGTAAGTGGGTAGGAATGTCACAGGGCATTGCAAAGAGGAATTCGTTAATTTTTGGAAAGGACAAAGCTACTGCAACAAGAGGAAATTACTCCATAGGCTATGCAAGGTCTGGATGCTGCATATGCTAGTGGTTGATAGACTGTGTCATGCAAAATGTCATGAAAAATAGCACTCCATGAACTCAGCAATGCTCATAACGCAGGAGCCCCAGGTTAGAGGGCAGATCTCTCATAAATAATGGCCGTGGCTTAACAGAAGAGTTGTTGGAGGCAACCAGAGCTTGGGGGTTTCTTGACACTGCAGCCCTGCTTCAGCCTTGTGCCAGTGCTGGTGCAGTTAATTTCTAGTGTGTGGGAGGGAGGGAGAAGGGGCTCCCTGTGGAGGGTTCCACAGGTGCTGAGGAGTGGAGCTTGAGGTCAGCGCTGGCAGCGATGCTGCATAGCCACTGAGCTACAGGGTTGTTGAGGGTGTTCAGCTCCGTTGAGAGTCTAGCTGTTGAAGCTTCTTTAGGCTTTTAAATCAAACTAGTTTTGAATTTGGAATTGCTGAAGTCCCTCAGCACTCAGAAGCTGAAGCATCATCCTCCGGTGATTGAAAGATATGCAAATTGCAGACTTTATGTATGCACTATTTTCTACCAGAGAAACTTAAGCTGGCAATGCGAGCTTCTTTACAGTAACGGAAATTCATGGGACCTGCACACCGTTGTGGGAGTGAGATTGATTTGCATTTACCTGAAGTGAATTTTTTTTTTTCCATCTGTACATAAGTCTAGTAGAGCATGGTCAAACTGATGCCCTTGGATAAACTAACTCCTCTCATTTCCATTGTGGTGGCAGTTAGAATCACTGCCTTACTGCTGGGTCTCCTTTTTTGCCTGAAAGCAACTGATCACAGTGAACTAAAAGAAGGGACCTGTTACATCACACAAGTAAAAATAATTTATTTACAGCAGTGGTAATTAGATGCACTGTATATAACTGTTCTGCAAACATATATGACACCTTGGAATATTTATTCTTACAATGAACATCCTGTATTGCTGGGAAAATTAGAATTGCTTTTCTCCTACTGCAGGCATCTAGTATAAAGTCCAGGCTGATTATTCACTCTCTTCACTCTCCATCCAGGCAGCAAAAGCAATAATATTTTCCTTGCCTCAGAAGTTGAATCTACTTAAGATTCTCAGGTAAAAGGTGGTATTGAAGTGGGCAGATATGTTTTAAGAGATAAAGCTTTTGCCACAGCCTAGATAGGTAGTGGGAAAAAAAAAAATTCCCCCCCCCAAATAGACCAAAAAAAAGCATAGTTGACTGTTGTTGTTTATAAAGTCTGGATAAAATCCTAAACTATTTTTATTGGGGTTTTTTACTGATTTGTATGTGTGCAGCAAGACTGATGTTTTGACACTGCTTATTAGTTTTCCAGTCCAAATGAAGGACTTCACATATTTCTCCTGTCTTCCTCCTCAGTGTCATTACACCAGTGGGGACTTCAGAATGTTTTTGTCTTGGAGCCTCCAGGGAGTACACAAAAACATCTTTAGTGACCCACAGACTATAGCCGGAGCTTTTTATTCCACTCTTAAAAAGATAATTTTAGGTAGGCGGGAAAAGACCTAAAAAGTCTGTGCTATAACTTCTATGGAGAGGTTTAACTATTGTGTTTAATATTAATACAAAACCAGCTGGAAAAATCTGACAGTTTAGTTGAACTATTTGTTGTCTTGTTGTTCTTTTTTTTTTTCCTTTTTCTTTCTTTCCTTTTTCCCTCTTTTTTCTTTTTCTTATTTTTTTTTTTTACCCCTCCTGGCTGTTATTTTTATGTTGATTCTGGGTCCATTTCCTATTTATGACAGAGTGCAAAGACATTTCGATTGCCAGATATTTACAAAATTGATAGAAAGTGGCCAGGAAATGAAACAGTATGGACAATGCTGCCTTCTTGAGCTGAGGCCAGGATTTGATTTTCTGAGCCTGTTGCATGTGGCACATACTTCCTGCATGTTACGAAGCAGAATTTGTTATCTGTTAAACACTTTGAACTTCATCTTTATTCTGCTTGCTTGGTTTTGTAATACCAATACAAACTGGAAATGCTTTCAACAAAATCATGATGCTTTAAAGCTACGTCCAGCAATGTGTTAGAGGCCACAGTGACATCTGCTTGTTGCTTAAAACTGCTCATACTGAGAGGGTGCCATCAGCTACAGTTAGACACAAAATTTAGGTCTCGATCTGTCAGTGAAGTGTGAGAAGAGGGAAGACATACATCTGAGTTCAGACCCTATCTCACCTTTGACAAAGCAAAGGACAAAATAAACTGTTACTCTCACCTGTTCAGGCGTTTAGGTTTCCTTTTACAAACATCTGACTTTAAAAGACCTAATTGGAGCAGTGGCCTCATCAGAGATGATGAATTTTCCCACTGCATCTTCCAGTGGCCAGGAGTCCCTGACCTCCCCAGCAGTAAGAGCAGCTCAGCCCTGGCTCCTGACCACAGTGCCTTTGGTCAGGCTGGATTAACGAGCAACAAAAATAGCTGAGCTGCTGCCATCAGCCCCCAGGAGCCTGAAGTATCCTAGTTCTGCTTTCCTTATATGCAAAACACATCTCAATGCAGTGGATGATGTGTTTGCAAATTCATTGCCCGGTTTGTTCCTGCATTTAAAGTGAGAACGTAGGCCAGTCAATATTCCCTTTGGGTATTTGGTCTGTGAATTGTTGCTGTGTTTGGAGCCATTCTGGTTAACCAGAAATCTTCTGAGTTTAGCTTCTGTATGTGTTTGGCTGTCTTCAAATCCAGCAAGGCATAGCTGGATCATCATATTCCTACCTCAGCCTATTGACATGATGCAGCACTATGCAGCACTGGCATCCTGCAGGACCTCTGCAGTGACTGGTATCACTGAGCTGCACAGAAAGCTTCTGATCAGTTAGTCTCAAGTCTGCAAGAGGAAGAGGGACCTCTGCATAGTGTGTTAATCTGAAACTTGGGAGATACTAGTCCACTTCTCTTCCCTGCAATAGGATTTCTCTGGTGGCCTTTAATTTATTTTCTTTTGTCATTTGTTCCCTGTCTGTAAAGTAGATATGGCATCATCATGCTAGACTGCAGCCAGGAGAATTAATGGTCTGTGTGTATACAGAAAGGATAACGTGTTCTGTTCAGAGCTGTGATTTCATCTGCTTGGCAGGTATTATCACAGTCATCAAAATGTTTCCGTGCAGTTCAGGAGGCTAGTTCGTGTCTCCTGAGGTACCCAGAAGGCAAACAGAGCAGCTTTGACATCAGGCTCCCATTTCACCGGGGTCGAGCTAGAGGCTGCAAGGCAGACAGGTCATGTCTGTGGTGTGTGGCTGGGCAACGACTTGCTGCATGAAGCTGGCGTGAGAGGAGCTGTGCTGCATCCTCACCCTGCTGCCCTTTGGGACTTGCGAGCACAGATAAAGTTGTGGGTGCAGCACTAACAGGATTACGCCCAGTCTCTGACAATGTGGGAAACAGAAACAATGACAAAGCCAACGGTGACAAAATATTTTGGAGTGTCTCTGCAAAGAGCAGTGTGTTTGCTTGCCATTCACTTTGCTGTCAGTAACCACTGCTTGTAGCTTTGTCCTTGAACAGCTTTTGAATGTGAAGAAGCCTCTTGGACAACAAGAGGAGCATGTTGCACTGAAGCACATAAACGCCTTGGAAATTCTCAGGCAATCGAGAGTGACTCAGTGCTGTAGCACCATTGCTGGGGATCATTTGGCAAAAAACCAATTTACAGGCACAGGAGCCAAGTGTTTTCAGCAGGTGGAGGCTTCACCTCACCTGGTGTAGCTGGATGTGATGCAGAGATGAGCCTGGCTTCTCCCTACCCCCAAGGTGTGGGCTAAAAGTATTCTCAGATTTAGCCAATTCATATTGTCTGCCTGATGACTGCTTCTTCACAGCTTTGATGTGGTAGATGTATCTAGCGAATGATGGATTCAGGAAGATAACCAAATGCAACATGATATGTCAAACATATATTGAGAGAAAAAACTTCTGCCTTCCCTCTTGGGAACTCTGTTCTCCTGAGTCAGGCAAAGATGAGGTTTGTGTGCTAATGAGTTACAATATCCCCTGGGAAGTAACTTGACTCAGCTAACAGGGAGTATTACAGTGTCTTGCACTTGCTAAATCCTTCTGGGTCTGCTGCCACAGCAGCAGGCGAGCAGGCATGCATTTGTTCATGGCCAGCTCTGTACCCTTTAGCAGCAAACCTGGAGCTCTTCCAAGGGAGAACTCTAATAACAAGTTAAAAGGATCATCTTTTAATCACTACTGTACCTGAACAAGGTTGGAAGGTTGGATGCAGGTGTAATATAAGGGTAAAAAAAAAGCAAAGCAAGAAAAATCAGATGATGCTGTTGTAACCCATGTTTTCAGCAAACTCAGTTGTACATGTGCTGAGGGCAGCTGGCTTGCAGAACATAAGCTGTATTTAAGACAAATGCTCAAAAATGGCATGACTTACTAAAGTAACAGCTTTTCAACTTACAGTGTTCCAAGGATGAGGATTCTGAAGAGCAGCAGTTTGAATTTTAGCTGTTTTAAACCAAACTAATGTTCTAGAAATAATCCTCTTTATTAATAAAAGCAGATGCTTTATTTCCTAAGAAGTCATGTATGAAATGGCAAATGCAAAGTAAAAGGAAAGCAAAAGATAAAAATCTGTTTAAAATGTTGAATCTGGCAAACTTTCCTATAGAGAAATCTCTTATAGAGGCTGGATTGGGCTTTTCCTAACTAGATAACAAAGATTGTTTAAAGGGAAAATGTGAATTTGGAAACATCTGAGAAGATTCCTGGGCAGTACTTCTTCAAAGGGTGTTTTCACTTAGTCCAGCATCACAAATGAAACCTGTTTTATACGATGGAGCTGCAGTGGAAGTTATTGTGTCTGTCTACACCGGAATGCCTGCTAGCAGCTGAATTCTGCTGTCGTCTGCAATCAAGCATTGCACATCTGCCCACGGATGTCACACTGCCCATCCTGCATATCATGCATGTCCAGGCAGCAGATACTAGTGACACATCTCCCACTCCTCTCTGTGCCCATGTTCAGCCTGCACAGTACTTTTCTGACGAATCATAGAAATATAGAATGCTTTGGGTTGGAAGGGACCTTTAAAGGTCACCTAGTCCAACCTCCCTGCAGTGAGCAGGGACATCTGTAACTAGAGCAGGTTGCTCAGTGCCCCATCCAGCCTGACCTTGGATGTCTCCAGGGATTGCGCCTCCACCACTTTCTGGGCAACCTGGACTGGTGTTTCACCAACCTCATAGTAAAGAACTTCTTCCTAATGTTTCATCTAAATCTATTCTGCTGTAGTTTAAAACAAACAAAAAAAACCACATCAGAAAACCCTAAAAAAATCTTCCCAAGGGCCTTCTAAGAGTTGAGAGGTGAAATATATATGATTTCTTTTTCCCTCTCAGAAAGCTCTTTTAAAAGTTTGAAGTCTGTCACTGTCTTAGAGATAAATGGACTTCAGGTGAAACTAGTAATACCCAGCACCTTCCCACTTTCTGTCAATGAAAGAAGGGCCTTGTGGGTCCATCTCTGTGTAGAAGAAAAGGATTTTCATCCCCTGCCTGTTTTGCTGCTGAGCTTTGGGGAGCAGAGAGAGCAGGGTGCAGTTCGCAAGTCTCTTAATTCTTCACCTCTTTTAATGCGAGACCTGGCTTTGAGAAATCAAAGGCAGGCAGTGTGTTTACTGCTCTCACCCACTTTTTGGAGGCAGCGAGATCACTCCCCTCCCATGCTGCCCTGCACTGAGGACTCCCTGCCTGCCATGTGTGCCGCCATGCCACCCTCTGCTTGCAAGGCTGGTGATTCCTGGCTCTTGCATCCAAAGGGCTCTGCTATGAGCATGGGGACAGCTGCCCAGCCAAGACACAGAGTGTGGGAACTCATTTAGCTTTTCCACATAAAGAAAGTATGAAGCACATCAAGAGATGCTCCAGTACTGGCATCCTGCTGGGGGACCCTTGTCCTGAGGGCTGGCATTAGGTGCAAGTCATAAGCAAGGAGGTTTTGGAGTTCAGAACGATCTCTGCCAGAATTGCCATGCACTCCTTGACGGTGTTTTCCAGAGCCTTCTGTCACTGAAGAACAAAACCTGGATCTGGGCAGTTGCCTGGTGCTTTCATCTACTTCAGCCAAGCAGGCGTTTTGGGCTGGGTGTCCCTGTAGCATAATGAGAATAATGGAAATTACAGCTGATTTTCTAAGCAGCAATGCCTCTGAGCCAAATAGTTTCCATCTGAATATGAAGCAAATTTGCCAGTGCACTGGTGTAACTAACGCACGAGCTCTTTGTCCCTTCTGTGCCTTTGTAGTCAAATGTTTGCTAGAAAGTCCAGCATTACATAAAAATCAGGAAAGGTGAGGTAGAAGTCACAACTTAAAAAAATTAATTTCTCTAGACTTTACTTAGTACGTTAATAGTGGCTCATAGTGCTGGGAAATGGATAAATTAGAAGAATGAAAACCTGCTTTGTGCACACCAGCCCAGATGTGTGTACATGCCATAGGCTTGCTTCAGCAGGAGCAATGTGGAGGCCCCACTCCAGGAGTTGTAGGAGTTATTTCCTCTCGAGATAAAAAGTTTGTTCATGCAGCCTTCTGAAAAACCTTCTTGAAATCTGAAAATGCTGTAGCTTCTTTTTATGAATCTTGTGCCAAAACCTCTGCAGCAGAGCCTCTGTGCCATCAGTAGCACAGAGCCAGATAAAGTCCTTTTAAGGACCTAATTTTGCAGCCCGATATAAATCTATGCCGTGAGCAGATTGGTGATAAAGATGCATGTTGGGAGAGTTCAGGGGCATTTGGGGAGGATAGCAGGGGTAGGAGAGGAGGTGCATTCTTGATGAGCGTCTGAGTCCTCCAAAATTCTGTTAGCCCTTCCCAGCCCCTGGATAGCCTGTGATTAGAAAGACAATGAGGATGGCTTGAGTCCACCTGCTCTTGAGCTGTGATTTCAGTACAATTTCTCTTAGAAAAGCGGGTGCACAGAAGTTAGGTGGCAAATCCTAACTGACAGATGAGTGTCCATGAGAAAACAGGGTTATTATGTAGCAAGGGAGATGGTCCTAAAAGTGGTTCGTTTGATTGGGATGTCATTATGTGAAAAACTAAGAGCACTTTTCCTTTATTTGGGATGCTGAAGCTTTCGCCAAAATCCAGCTTTGGGTCGCTGGTGCTAGTCATATAATGACTGCTGTGTGTTTCTGAGAATTGTAACCTCTTAGCTGAAAACAATGTCAGGAAGAGGTTCTTCAGTGTTTTTCCCTGTATGTGCAAACACTCTCTGTTAAATTGTCAAGCTGTGTCATTGTCAGATATGAACACATAACAGGTTGATCTAACCATTGCTTACTTACATTCAGAGTGGTACACTGGGCCATACCTGCCGATGCCTTTGCTTGAGTTTAGATCCATGACTAACGTTATTTTGGCTAATAATGTCTTTTTGTTGTTGTTGTTTCTAATTAGAAGTTTCCATTAAATTACTTTTTCCGATGTATTGAAATACTCTCTTCAATGAGCCTGGTAATATTTCTACATGTACTTAACTGCTGAAATGCCTTCTGCACTCTTCAGTTGCTGAGGAGGTAGTGTCTTGTTCTTGATATATATTTTTCACGTCTCAGCTTACGCCTATGGTACAAGATCACCCATCTTCTCCCCTGAGCATATTTAAGTGATTTTTGGGACTAGTAGTTCTTGCAGAATACGTGACTTACAAAGGCATAAGAAAGAGCACAAAGGAGAAGACATTTCTCATGGAGGTGATTTTTGGTTTGTTTTGCTTAATTCTGAGCATTTAAACAAATTTTTACGCTGTAGTCAAGTACAATTGTTGTCATAACAGGAAGAAATTACACCACCATTGAAGTGTCCTTCTTAGGTTGTGCTTTGCATTGGGAACTGTTCCCAACTGGTTCCCAAGTGGTTGTGTCCCCACATCTTATGAGTGACACAGCAAATCTTTATTTCCTCTCCCAATGCACAACAGCGCAATGTGATGGTGACAAAGCAGAATGTCACAGCACCTGTTAATGGGCTGTGGCAGCATTAAACCCACTAGGCTCCAGAAGCTTCTCCAACCCCTCCATGTCTGCAGTTCTTCCCATTCTCAGGAAAGTGAGAGTATAGTATGCTGCTCGCAGCTTTATTTCTCATCAGGATGATGGTGTTTTATACTCTTACACTTGGGATAAGAATCAATTTGTGTAAAATATGGGACTAAAAAATGAGTAACATAAACCACAGTATGACAACCTCCTTGAAAATGCCTGACTCTTGTTTTAAAAATAAGAAAATTATGCTATGAAAATATAAACCATAAATGCACATGGAGAGACTGTGGCACAGTGTGAGTGGGGATTAAGCTGAGATAAGACCTCACTGCACTCCTAACCTGAGCTAGGACTTTGGTGGTGGTGTCTCCTGGATACTGGTCCAACTCTGGAACTCAGCTTGTGCTGTGTTTCAGTGAGGCTTAGAGGAAAAGAGTTACTGTCCCAGTGTTTCCAGTGGAAGAGAGGCACCTTGCTCAAGGGCATGCTCTATGTCATGTCTTTCTCCTTTCACACCGCAAGAACAGTGGATCAAGGAGAAAACTGTTTTACAGAGCCCCTTGGGAGGAAGCAAGGAGACATCACCCCAGGTATTTAAGTTTAGCCCAATGTGATGTTAGCATATGGAAGAAGTAGAGATGGCAAAGCGTGATAGTTAAGCAATCGATATTTTATTGATCACTTAAAAGCGTGTAACCATGTCGATGTACAGTCTGTGCTCTGCCTCACTGAAGCTACAGCTGAACTCTTCAAACCTGCCTCTAAATGAAAATTCAGTGTTTTGTATTGCCTCAGTGAAGTGATAAAACAGGAGGAGAAAGCTTAAATGAAAAGCTGTCTGTAAGATGAAATAAAACATTTTAGTTTGGGGAAATGAAGGGTTAGAGTTGCAAAGCAGAAGGAGGTAGCTATTAGATAAAACTGGGCTAGCTTTCAAGCTCAGGAATGTCATTTTTCTCACTGATTTGAGAAGATGAAGAGAATGGTAAAACTGCTGACCACGGCAGATTCTGGGATTAGGCATTGTAGTCTCTTCAGCTGAAACTTTCTGTTTTGACCTGCCGGTGAGGGCGTTTCCTAAAGCAGGCACCAGAACGTGGGGGTCCTATCTCCAGGTGAAGGCCTGTGTCTCCAGGCTGGATGGATCACCATTCCTGTCACCTGCCTGAGGGAAGTTGGGGGACCTCAGTTTCAATCCTCGCTTTTAAAAGCAGGAGGACATCCTTCAGCCCTTCCTGCTGGACTGGTTTCACTCGTTTGGAAACATGACAGACTGGCTCTACATCCTTGAAGACAGGATGCCTGTGCATGTATCTGAGGTGAAGCATCAGGGGAAGCTGAGAGCAGCTCTCCCCAGAGTACCCTCAGCCATTCTGACCTGTGTCTTGCTCACTGCAAGCCAGCATCTCTTGTCACAGTTGCCTCGTCACAGTGCAAAGCTCTGGGAAGGGAGGGAAGGGGAGGGAGAGCTTCCCTTGTTGCATCTCTGTGCACCTCGGAGTTTGATCTGGGTTTCTGTGCTGGCTGGGCAGCCTTGCCCTGTGATGTGCTGAGTGGATCATGCTCCTGAAAGGGGTGCTGGAATCCTTTTGGCAGAGGGGAAAATGGCATTCAGTTTCTGCTATCAACTGCTCATCAAAAGGGAGACAACACCATGACTGTGTAGTCCAAGAGTTAGATGCAAGCACTTTTTTTTTCCTAAAAAGTCCCACTTTTACCAAAACTAGTTGCTAATGCAGGCTTAATGTACGATGCCTGAAATGGTATTTGGGGGATGAATAAACCATTGTGAATACGTATCTGTCCATATCTGTTTGCAAGAGGTAGAGATGTGATACAAATAAAGGCTAGAGCAAAGGCAGATTTTAGGCTCACATCTGATGGTGCCAGAGTCTTGAGTTTGTGGTTGCTACTGCTCCAAGTAATAGAGGTCGGTATATAGAGGTTTTCAGTATTGAGAATTAACTTTGTCATTTTATGAATACACGTGATCATGAGTGTTTTTTAAGTTAGTGTTCAATCTATTTGTGAGGAAGCTTGTGCTGAATTGTTCTGGTATTCCTCTTCCAGAGCAGCTGTTTTCTTCAAGTGAAATTTGGGCATGTTTAGTGTGTTTGAAATCACAACTTTTTTGAAACATGGCATTCAAGATCTCTTATCTGGAACTTGTAAATGTGACCCTTTCCCAGTCATAGCAGAGAGGGACGTCTTGCACAAATAACATTTCAGACTGCTCATAAATTTTTTCTGTGGCTGACATCAAACACTGCAATGTGTGCTGGACCTGTGATGTCTTCCCTTTTTAGTCTCATTGAATAATGGCATTTTGCTCTATGTGTGTGTGCTTCTGTAAACTGAAAGACTAATGCAACCCTAAGCATTGCTGCCATGTAAATACTAAATAAACAATAACGGCATTGGTCATATGTGGAACATTGAGGAATTGCTGTAAAACACTTGGAGATGTGAAATACAGTGATGGGATAGAAAGCGTTTACCTCTGTCAGTATTTGGATCTGTATTTGCCATGGGAGCTAAGTCTCTGCTCTTACAGAATAAAAATACCTGAAGCAAAATCAAGACGTACAGCTCTAAAGGATTCTTTGTGAAGTTATCTGGAGGGATCTGACAGTTCTTGACTGTTTTAATTGGCTCACCTGTGCATTTACCAGACAGGAGACAGCTATTGGTTTTGACACTTGACAAGGAAGACAGGGCCATCACTTATCACCAGCTGGAACTGGACTGTGGCAGACTGGCAGAGAGCTATTCCTGGGAACTGCTAGCTAAGAGGAGCTCCTTGTAATGAGATCTGAGATGACTTGCTACAGTCAACTGATTTCTTCCCTTCAAGCTTTTATGCTCCTGGCTGTTAGGTAGTTAGGACTGAAGAGGTTTGACAGCTGCTTTGGAAAAGAGTGAGCAATGTACTTTTTATTGCTGGTTCTCATGCAGTTATCAACAGTTTGTTTCTTTCTTGCGTGATGTCATAGAATCATAGACTGGTTTGGGTTGGAAGGGACCGTAAAGATCATCTAGTTCCAACCCCCTGCCATGGGCAGGGACACCTCCCGCTAGAGCAGGTTGCTCAAAGCCCCATCCAGCCTTGAATGTTGTCCAAGCTGTGCTCATGAACAGGGGAAGGACAGACTGGCGGGGCAGCACTGGGTGTCTGGGTGTACATGGCTGTGCAGCCATACTGGGCTACCTCGTCTCCTAGAGGATTTATGCTCTACACAGGGCTGCAGGTTAGTTTGTTTTTCTTCAGTATTACAGCTGAACTTCAAGCCTGTTAACCTGGAGAGAGAGACATAAAGGGGAGTTCACACAATCTTAGGCAATTTATGCAAGGAACTTTCAGCTGAGCTTAGTGTAATTCTCAGTTTATAATTTCAAGAGCTGCACAAGCCTTGTACGTCAGGGGCACTGAGCATTGTGTTTGTGAGGATTGGTTGTGAGTGGGCATTCGGAGGCAGCTAAATGACTCTTGGGACTGATGGTGTCTGATTAATTTGAATACGGTTGAAAATACATTTGATACCCTCTTGGAAAGTAAAATACCTGTCAATCACTAAAAGCACAATGACAGAAAGCAGATAAATGAAAGCAGGAAAAAAAAGTGCATGAAAGAAAAATACCAGCTAGGAAGAAATTATCCTACAGGCATGCTAGTGTCTGAAATGTAATCACTGGAAAAACCTGTAGTATTTAATCGTTAACACATCATTGCTTTCCTCAGGTCTACCACCTTAGCATCCATTTCAGATCTCAAGTTAAATTGTCGCTGGGTTAGGGAGGGGGGAAATCCTAAATCCTTGACTCACACAAATTGCTTGATTTCTTTCAGGAAACACTTGATAAATGACAGCAAGCCACAGGGAGCTTAGGGAAATAGAGTCTGGCTCTTGAGAAGGCACATTGTACATATTATATGACATTTTGTGTATTTGTAATTTAGGTGGCAGAGAGGTAAGTTCCTGCTGTGCCTTGGGCTCTCCTTAAAGAAGCTTTTGAGGCAGCGTTGTCTGCCCAAGCATGAAGGTCGTATGTCGATCTGGAGTAAAAGATGAGTCTACATGAGCTGTTTGTCTGATGTGCGTACACAGATGTAAAAGCACCCCATGTGCTAAAAAAGAAAACCCAACACAAAACCCTCCAAACAAACCAACAACAAAAAGAAAACCCAACAAAAAACCCCAAAGAAACATGAAAATAGTATTTTATGGATATTTGGCAGGCAGGAAGCGTAAACACTCTTTTTTCCTTATTTACTAATAACAACAAGTTCCTACACCGCATTTCACATTTTGATGGACCCACTAGTTCTCAGGTGGTATAACATTCCCCCAGGAAGACCTGGCATAGTTTCCCCAAAGGCCTTGCCTGCACATTAGGTATTTGCTTATAACAGCTATTTTTCCTCTCAGATATAATGAAGTTCTAGTAGATCATTAACAACGTATATCTCAGTGTTTTTTCATACTACTCCATTATTCTTTTTATAAGCTAGAGAAGGAGGTTACTAAATGAGCTATAATGTGCTCTAATTGTGAATGTCTGTCCAAGCTACTGACCATTGTCAATGGTGTGGTTTTTAGTTTTAGTTGTGTGGTTGTCTAAATTCACTAAAGACAATATTTTACAGCCTGTTTTGGGGAAGAGACATCTCTTGATGCCTCAAAACTTGCTAGCAAGCCTACTGTAGATCAGGCAGGTTTTGTCTATTATTTCCACTAATTGCTCTGGACATATGATTCTGTCTTATTTTCAGTAGTGTTTTTGTTAATCTGTTTCCTCTTCTCTCAACACTAACGTAGCCTGTAAACATGAATTAGAATGAGTTTGACATAAAGGAGGAGAGTCTTGAGTTGTGCAGAACTTCTAAATAAATAATAGTGACATGATTAAACACTAATATTCAAGTCAGTATTTTTAGAATTTGTAATTAGGCTACAAAATATGCTGTCACAGAGAAGAGCTTCAATACAGTTGAAGCCAATGGTACTCGTGACAGTAACAGTTAGCCCAGATGTTGTTCTGTATAGACTAAAAACCTTGTTACCTCTATTCATCTGGATAGCAAGGATACTCATTAAATTACGAACTTGTGTTTCTTCCAAACACGTCTATGTTAACGATCCAGTAGTGCCCAGAAGCTTGATTTTTGAAAAGTGGAGCAGATACTGCTCTGTCAGAAGGGCAGGGTTGACTCACCAGAGTGAGTCTTGGGGAAGCAGAAGGGCCGTGCCCATCCGCATATTGACTCTTGGGTGGTGTGTGCCCAGATATATATTCCTGGGGTTTCTTGATAGCAGCACTCCTTTGCAGCCCTGCTGCCAGGACCTTCCAAAACTTCATTTGCTTTGAGTTTCCTGATTATTACTGAAAACTTTCAGGAGTGCCCTGAAGGAGTGTTACAGTAACTGGAGAGAAACCTGTTCCTCTTCAGAAGCAGAAGCCAAATTTTGCTGCTGTAGCCAGTAAACGTAGAAAGAACTTACTGACATCTCTGGCATTATTGCAGACTTGTGCATTTTTGTGTGGCCTTAAGTCCCCCACACAGGTCATTTGCTGAAACTCAGGGTCAAAGTCTCAAAGCATGGGACTACAAACTGGGTAATTTGCATCAGACTTTTAACAGGTGCATGGACTTTGAAGGTTGTGCCTTGAAACTTGAACTGCATAATGGGATCTGCACTCTTACCAGTCATAAACGTGACCTGTGTACTTATATACCTTCTCACACATCTACTCCTCTGCATTGCAGAAGTGCAGCTGAGACTAGCATTTAGCCCAGGAATTGTCTATGGCAATAAATAATGGAAGTTAAATGCATTGTTGGTTTTCGTGGGAAACTTCACAAGCCTGCACCATTGATGCTATATTTTGTGAGAAGGTCAGACCAGTAATTCCCTCCTTTCTGACAAGCCATCCCATGTAACTGGAAAAAAAGACATAGTCTTATATCTCCACCATTTTCCCTGACACCTCCTAATAGATTGCTATAGGGATTCTTCATCATCTTAGTCTATGTTGATCTCATGCAGCTTTGGTTTCTTTAACATTAGTGTTGAAAGCATTTTTATTGCCAAGCCTTTGGTCTCTTTCCTTTTTTTCCCTCTTGCTTTCTTCTTTAAAAAGAAATAAAAAAAAATAAAATATTGTATCAGGTTTTCATCGTACTAGCATCAGCCTGAAGATATTTTCATCAGTTCCTGGTGGATGCTAGATGAACTGCATACCAAGAAATGCCTTTTTGGGATTGTTTTCCTCACACTTAAGACTGTGAGCACTGTATGAAGTAATGTTGAGCTTTTAATTGTTTATGATATCTGGCGCTTCCAGACTCTGTGAATGTTTCTGTGCCTGTGAAAGAGAATTATTAAGCACTGGAGAAAAATGCTGCCATTCTACTTGCTGTTAATGCTGAGAAAGACCTGCCAAATCTTGCAGTATTTGTGCATGCTATAGAGGTGGAAAGAAGGGAAGTTTATGGAGCTAATAATAGCAGCAGCTTTGTCGCTAGGAGTCTCATAATTGTAAGTCCATGATGACAGTCAGATTCAAAACATGATGAAATCCATATTTCTATCTATTCCTGAGGGACTTGGATCAGTTCTTACAAATCAAAGTTGAAAAGAAATTTGGATGGTGGTTTGGGTTTTTTTTGCATAACACTAAAAGATTCTTTCCACTTCAGATGCAGGCAGGACTTTTTTAGCATTTGACAAGATAACATTTTCGACATACTCATAGTGTGTTTTAAATGAAGCATCCCCTCATCTTTAAGACCATCTCATGCTGTGTTGGCACAGTGGTTGCATTTATAATCAAATAGCAACAAAACCAGAATAGGGTTGCAAATACACTACTTCTGCCTCGCCCTTCTGGTGGTCACTGTCCTGGGGGTGTGCAGAGTGCTAAAGAACATGTCTTGCTGTGGATTGGCAGGCAGCATCGTTCTGGCGTGTTTTGTGGTCTACCAGCTGTTCATAGATGGTGACACTCCTTGATGGGCTGCTCATTACAAGAGTAACTACAGACAGCGGACTTGTTCGTTCCCCATGTGCACCAAGTGGTCTTCCCTGCTGTACCAGAACCACAGGCCATTTTGATCCGTTTCATTCAAACTGGACAAATTCCAAATGATGTCAAATCCACGTCGTACAACATGCTATATGGCTCGTTGGTCCTGCCTCTCCCTGTGTGCAAGCGAAAGGCACAATGAGAGTAAATCTCTGTATGAAATCAGTGAACAGCCTGCTCAGATATTTAAGGCTCAGGTCTTTGAGCCTTTATTGTATTTTCTTCTGATATTTTTCCTCTGGCACTTCTGTCACCCTCATTGGGAATGTTTCCTCAGTAGTGTGTGAGGCAGCACTTCCAGCTTTGGCCAGTGTAATTATTTAGGGTTGCCTAGAGATGCCTAAGAAAGCAGTAAGAACAAAACTTTTCTATGTGGCAGTTCCCACAAATACTTTAGCAGCTTCCAACTAATTTTACCTCACGAGATTTCCTGAGCAGGATGCCAATTTTGTCTGTGTGTTAACCCTCAATGGTGCACTCTACCAGGTACTTGCCTGACCTACTGAATCCATGCAGACTTTATCCATTCAGAGCATCCTTTATTACCATCTCTGATATGTCTAATACATTCAAGTGAAGAACCATTAACTTGTCTTTAGTTTGTATGTGACTCCTCCTATTGTCACCTATTGCTGTAGTTTTCACGTTGAATAAGAGATTAGGTAATCAATCCCTGACTACTCCAGTTCATGCCATGTCTGATTTTCTATACCTCTGTCATGTTCTTCACATACCCATCCTTGTCTTCATGTAGAGGAAGCAGGCACTTAAATTGCTGCATCTATATTTGCATCTGGTCAGATGAGACAGCACAGCTGAGCATGTGAGCCTTTTATCTTGTTGCAAGACAGTCTTCAGTTTAAATGGCCAGCTTAGCATAGATTCTCTGAAACACCTTCATGAAATAAAGTGAGAACCCCTGTGACCATTCCTCTCTTATTACTGCTCAGGAGAACCAAATTGGAGCTATGCTAGATAGTTCTAGAGAAATGTCAGCAAGCAGTCAGATGGTAACAGTGGGTAGCAGTGGGCCAGCAGAAAGAAACAGCTGGAAGATTCATTGTAGGATTAGTTGTTTTACTAGATTTTTTAAAAGGAACCTTGTATTTGACTAAATCAACTATATATTCTAGATCTGGGCGAGAATGAGAATTTGAGCACTGAATGCTGCCTAGTAGAGCTAAAGATGCTGGAAGGTAGAAAAGAATTCAAACATATCCAAAAAGTTAAAATTGGAAAACTTAAGAGTTAAATTGGAAATTCTAAAGGTGTGAACTTTGCCCATTTCATATCTGTAAAACATTACTGTCTAAATCCTTCACAGTAGTAACTGACTAGCTGTAATACTTCTGCAGATTTTTAAACATAAGACTCTAGAATCAGGTTCTAAAAGTGAATTTTTAAGTGTCTGAGGGAGCAAGGAACAGAAATGTCATGAATATCAAAGAAACCAGTCTTGAAGCAAAAATTGCAGTAATCTTTTATCAGGATGTGATGATGGATTCTTTATTGCTGTCAACCTGGATGTTTTTTTAAAAGATGCAATCTAGTCATAACAAGATTCCCTTCAGGGAATGCTCCTTCAGAGCAATCCTGTGGCCTGCCTTAGGTGGAGGTCACAGTGCAATCTATTCTTCTGGTGTTATCATAAAGAAATTATGGAAGTCATATTCATGAAAAAATGCCCATCTTGCTTTATTTAAATGATGCTTGGGTTTCAGTGCTGAGCACAGGCAAATTCAAGTAACAGCTGCTGAGCACTCCACATTTGACACTCAGATAGATATTTCAAATATGTCCACCTATTTTTTTAATACTTTGGGGAGAAGTCTTGACCTTAATCTCTAAAGACTTTCGTTCTACAAATGCAGCTTGAAAATTCTCTGAAGATCAAAAAGAGGCAGAGTTTTTCCCCCAAAATTGCTAAAGACTTCACCTTCACAACTAGTTAATACTGAGGAAAGGGAAATGTTCTGGGTGTAGCCCCATCTTTCTTCCTTGGACAGAGCTAGTGCACAGGCTGGAATGTGGTGGCCACAAGCTGTTGCAGGTCTGTGGGACACACGCATGCAGGAGTGCACCAGGACATGTCAGTGCATTTCTCCACTTATATTGTCCAAAAATAAAATGATTATTGAGTTATCCTAGCTGCATGCCAGGGTTGGATGGGTCTTTGAACAACTTGGTCTAGTGGGAGATGCCCCTGGCCACGGTGGAAGGGTTGGAACTAGATAATCTTTAAGATCCCTTCCAACCCAAACCAGTCTATGATCCTATGCCTCAGTTAAATGTTTATATGCTTGCATTAATCTCTGCCTAACATAGCTATTGAAATTTCAAGTTTTTTGGCCAATCTAGGCTGATACTCCCACAATACTTACATTTGTAGCAGCTTGGGAGCCTTTCCTGCAGAGCTACAAGATTCAGCACCTTTTTAAATAAAAATGGAATTACAAAATGAGACTTGAGATTGGATTCACTTTTAGGCCTAAAACCTAACAATTACAGTGTTTAAATTTCTTGTTGTTTCATCTCGGTTCAGGTTCTTTGTCCATATTTTGGTCTTCACATACTGTTAAAGTGCTCCCACTAGGTGTTTTTCTGTGTGCTTAGGTCTTGAAGAGGATGATGTTATGGAGAAATACATCGTTTGTAAAGTAGAGGTCCTCTGTGTTTGTGTAGCATATAACACACGGGCTAGGAGATTTTGAGGATACAAGTCACTATCCTTTCCCAGACAAAAATGAACACTTGGAGAGGAGAGGTAAAGAGGAACTGCTCTAAAAACTGTCTTCGGATCTTTGACGTATTATTTTGGATTTTAACATTGATTTAGCTTTGATAAAGATCCATATCTGTAGCCCTACCAAATTTCACATGAAAATTGTTGTGTAGGTCCAGACTTCTCTCTGTTATAACAAAAGAAACCTATTTTCTTTCCCTTGCACTCTTACTGCTTGTGGGAGCACGTGTACATGCATCAACATAGCAAATTCAATTTTTGAATACCTTGGATGCTGCTAAATCTGTTTAACCACTTGAAAATTGCTTTTCCCTCAACACTTGTAAGAAAACAGTTCACTTAAAAGTTACTTGTATTTTCATTTATAAGGACTTGCATTTAGTCTTAAAAAAGACAGCAATGACAAAAATTCCAAAGTGCAGTTATATAAAGTCTTTTCAGTTATTGCTTGGCTTTGCATAGTTATAGCACTCTTGCTTAATAGACAAATATGGAGCTGTCTGGAGAAAATATGGCATTGGGGATCTTGCAAAAAAAAAGGGAGACCAGTGACAGCTTTGCTTGGGCTTCCCAAAGAGAAGTTGCTCTCTGACAGGTATTTATCCAGTGTCTTAGGAGTTAGTTAAAAGAAGCCAACCCAAGAGTCAGAGGCTGTGTCCCCTGGCAAATGTGTGTTTGATTTGCACCGCATGAGTGCAGCTTGTCACATAAATTTATACTTATAAAAGATGTCAAGCAGGACAGGAGACCTGAAGATTGCATCTGCTGTAGTGTATTTGCCTTGTAGCTGGTGTAAGGCCTCACATGGAAAATGGAAATTGGAAGGTCTCGTTAGTGTGGTAGCAGTTACCCATGGCAAAGGCAGTATTTATATCCCCGTTTCTGTTGCTCTCTGATCTCCCAAAGGCAAAGGAGTGAAGACAACTTCCCGGGCCCTGAGGCCAGCCAACACATTGAGACAGCTGATGGCAGCTCCTCTGTGGCCGGGTGTGCTTAGTGCCAAGAGGGGTCTTCTGGGCAGTGCAGTGGGAAGCAGAGGGGCTGGGCTGTGAGAAGATAAGCACTACCACCAACTTGTCTCTCAGTGTTCAGCCTTTTGCATTTGCTGGTCAATTTACTTCTCACGTACTCCAGGACGGAGACTCACCATGAGATGCAATGGCTAGTACAAGTATCGCTTGGGCTAGGCTGTTAGTAAGTTCTTGCTTGAGACTTGCTCTACTGTCATCTCGTCTGCATGGTGCTGTCTGCATGGTGCTGTAGCAGGGGCAGCTTCTGTCAAATAACTTACCCATTTATGTTACAAAAGCCAGTCATTAATCATAGAGTCATAAAATAGTTTTGTTTAGTAAAGACCTATAAGATCATCAAGTCCAAAACAGTGAGATAGGTTAAATAGTGAGAGGTACTCCAGTGCTTAGCAGAGGAGGTGCTGATCAGGCTGCATGAAGCAAGGGTTGGACTAGGCAAAGACTGTACGAAGCAGCCTGGCCTCTAGCTCTTTCAAGCACTCAGGTGCCTTCCTTGATGACCCCTGTGAGGGTGACCATATCAGCGCCAAACACGCAAGCTCCAGGAGGCTTGGGGAGACAGCATGTTGCAGAGACAAATTGACCTGGCTTATAGTTGCCTTGGTCTGCTGGGGTTTTGTGCCACCAGAGCCAGTCTCTGTGACCAGAGTGACCTCCTCCTCAGAGACCCTGCCTGGCATGGCTGGGGGCCAGCAGCGCCTGTGGGGGGCAGCTGACACTCCTCCTTCAATTAAAGGGCGGGATGGGGTACCTCAAACCTATGGGAAGCTGTTGGCCTGGAACGCTGTATTGATTCTCCCTTCCCAGGGAGTAAGAGCTATTCTTTCACTTCTAAGGGTTACGCTGCTTTGTCTGCTTTCTGCTGAGTTCACTGCAGACTAGGCTTCCCAGAGAAAAAAAACCCAAACTGTTTTCTTATGCTTATCTCACATTCAGTTTTCTAATTGCAGCTTGAAAATAAAATATTCTTCCTGCTAATTTTATTCTTTTGTATTTGGGTAACGCTGCCAAGTCTGACAACTTATTTCTTCCAAAGACAGTGTTAAGATTTTTTTTCCCCTGTTTCACAATGACAAAACTGTTGAGAAGCATTGGAGTCAGGAGAAACATGCATTTTTTGTGTGCCATTGAAACAGCGCTTATTATGTTTAGTTTCATTTAGATCTGTCTGCAACAGAGGGATGGGTTTATTTGCAGACTTTCTAATAAAGATCTGAATCTGAAAGTTACTTCTGCATTGGAGTGTAAGGACTTTGAGTGAATTTTCCCAAAAGCAGCTAAAGGGGTTAGGTGTCAGAGTTCAATACTCTGTATTGAAAACTTCCGTTTAGGGTTGGGGTAATGGGTTGATTTTAAGGGTTGAGTTTGGGGTGAGGGTTGGATTTAGGAGTTGGGGTGAGGGTTGGATTTAGGGGTTGGTGTTAGGGGTTGGAGTTAAGGGTTGGGGTTGGACTTGGGGTTAGGTGTTGGGGTTGGGTGCTGGGGTTAGATTTGGGGTTAGGGGTTTCACTTAAGTGTTGGGATTAGGGGTTGATCTTGGAATTAGGGCTGGGGTTAGGTGTTCAGGTGAGTGTTAGAGTTGGTGTTATTGGTTGGGGTTGAGGTTAGGGTTCAGGCTGGGGTTAGGGTTAGCATTAGTTGTTGGGATTAGTTGTTGAGGTTAGTATTGGGGTTAGGGGTTGGGGTTTGGGGTTAAGGGTTGAGATAGGGGTTAGTTTTGGTGTTAGGGGTTGGGATTGAGATGAGAGGTTGGGGTTCAGGTTAGGTGTTTGATTTAGGGTTGGTCTTAAGTGTTGCATTTTGGGATTAGGGGTTGGATTTAGGGGTTAGAGTTAGGGATTGGGGATGCAGTTTGTCATCGGGGTTAGAGGTTGGGGTTAAGTGTTGGTGTTAGTGGTTGGGGGTTGGGCTTAGGGATTGGCGTTTGGGTTTGGGGTTAGGTTGCATTTTGAAACTGGACTACTTACTGGTTCTCCTTTAATATCACACTGGTGGTTTTTTGCTTGGAAAATGCCAATATCAATGTAAAATACATGGAGATTTTTAAGAGAATGTGCTGCCAACAAGTCCAGGGAAGAAATGTTGCCTAGCTGACTTTGAGATGGTGGGGGGGAACTGTGAGGCTTTCATCAGTATCATGGGCCCCTTAGGCTGCTCCTACAGAGTTCACTTACCCTACAGCCTCAGAAAGACGTAATTAGGAGTGTAGATGGAAGATTTATGTTTCTTTGTGCAAAAATTTCCCCTTTTCCGTAGAACTAGAGAAATAAATCAAGATGTGAAACTCTTCCAGCTTCTGTAGTAATCCAAACAGCTTCCCCATGTCTTGCAGAACCCATTCGTCACTGTCCTTGTAAAGAGTACTCTGGGATTGACTTGAGCTTTGCCTCATCCCTAAACCGCAAGTTGCTTCTAGAAGAGAGTGTGGGAGGGAAGGGAAGGCAAGAAGCACTTTGCAAACTGCTGGTTGGGAGTGCAGCATAGTCTCTGCTGTACTGAATCCATCAGTGGCCAAGCTGCCCTAAAGTAATATCAGGTCTTTTGCATGGCATGTAGTGAGCAAGCTGGGAAACCTGGGAGTGGGTCTTCGTAATTTTAGAAACTTGGTGCTAAGCCAGAGTCAGGTAAACAAATGTAAGAAGTCAGTTTTAACACTAAATAAAAAAAGTAACTTCTGGGAACACTATATTTACAAATGCACTGCTTTGCTGATCTCTCAGAGCTGGAGAAATATTTTTGTTCTTTTTTTTCCTTCTTTTTTGCGTTACAAGACAGATGGTGTATGCTCTTAAATAATGAAATAAGCCATGTTCCACACAAGATAAGGCACTTGAAAATGTTGCTATAAATATGCAGAGGTTGTGCATTTGTCAGTTAAAATAATTCCTTCTCAACAACTTTTCTCCCTTAACAAATGTGCAGTTAATCATGGAGCAAAATCTCTTTTCCCCCTGTAGATTGTATTCCGGAAAATCAGCGATGTCAAACGTGAAGAGGAGGAGAGAATGAAGAGGAAGAATGAAGCACCTCTGATCTTACCCCCAGACCACCCAGTCCGCCGGCTGTTCCAGAGGTTCAGGCAGCAGAAGGAAGCGCGGCTCGCAGCAGAGAGGGGTAGAGATCCAGACGACCTGGACGTGGAGAAGGGCAACGTTTTAGGGGAGCACTCCTCTAACCGGTCGGTGGTCAAAGCCAGTGTGGTGACTGTACGGGAAAGTCCGGCCACCCCTGTGCCGTACCAGTCGGCTTCAACATCTGGGGCGTCCGACCAGGCGAAGCTGCAGGCCCCGACGTCAGACTACGCAGGGTGTAAAGTGTCGGGGGACTACCCTCGACGAAAGGGCTGGGCCAAATTCAAAGACGCCTGCGGGAAAGGTGAAGACTGGAATAAGGTCTCTAAAGCGGAGTCCATGGAGACTTTACCAGAGAGAACTAAAGCTTCGGGAGAAGCTACCCTGAAGAAGACAGACTCTTGTGATAGTGGCATTACAAAAAGCGACTTGCGCTTGGATAACGTCGGGGAGACAAGAAGCCCGCAGGACCACAGCCCAGTCCTCACCGAGGTCAAGCATTCCTTTTATCCCATCCCAGAACAGACTCTTCAGGCCACCATGCTAGAGGTGAAACATGAGCTGAAAGAGGACATCAAGGCTTTAAACACAAAAATGACCAATATAGAAAAACAGCTCACTGAGATACTTAGGATATTAACCTCAAGAAGCTCCCAGTCACCACAGGAGTTGTTTGAAATATCAAGGCCCCAGTCTCCAGAATCAGAAAAAGACATATTTGGAGCTAGCTGAGGTGTTTCTTTTTAAAAGCAGACAAACAAACAAATAAACAGCCCCCCTAACATTTTAAATTTACTCTTTCTTGAAAACGAATGAGGGACCAGTTCACTAAGCATGTTCCCTGTGACTAAAAAGGTACGGTGACAGGAATTGCAACCTCATGTCAAGATGGCAGCTGACTTTGAAGCCTTTTTGACAGCAAGGGTACAGTTTCTAAAGTTTATCTTTACTCCTATGGTGCCCATTTCTCGCTCCCTGCACCCGTCCCCCCTCACTCCCCTTCTCTCTCTTGGGACGTTGGAATAAGAATTCTGACAGCAGCAGCCATCCCCGTGAGCCCCGGGTGACCTCTGAGGTTTTTGAAGCATGCCTTACCTCAGTAGCTTGAGTTTTGCCTATATGACTACGCGCTTGCCAGGGTGCTTATGCTTTCAGCATTTGGCGGGGGTTTATTTTTTTTTTTGCTGCTGCTGTCACTGTCTCAGTCACCTGTACAGCATGTTAAATGTCACAGTATATTTTCATATACCTGTAAGAATGCAAAGAGCAGTAGGAGACATGTATTTCATTTGAATAGAATGTATGCAACTCAGTACTGAAGTTATTTTTGGATAGTCAAGGAAGGGCTAAAAAGATGAAAAAAAAAGTACTTTTTAATTGCAAACTGACATATTGCTAAAGCAATTTCATTTAACAACGTCCTCCACAATAGCCACAGTATTTCAGGTTTGTTAATAAAAGGGATCTTCCACATTCTCATTCACTGAGTCATAAATGCTGATTTTCAAAAACTTAACTCCTGTCTCAGATGTCTTTGAATATTTGTTACCTTTGCTTTTAACTCCAGCTGCTGGAGGACAGAGGATTGGGTGTGCAGTACTCGAGCACAGCCCGCTGCGCAATGTGTTCTGAACATCAGTAACAGGTCCTTGCATGTTTGCCTCCCCATGAAAATATACTGTGGCATTTATGTCTTGGTTTTGCTATGAATCTGCTCTTTTAATTCTTGTTAAATTATTATTCAGAAGTTTCTGTTTTGATAACGTTCCTTGTAGCCAAAGGCTTTCGCAGAACTTTTAAAGGTCTTAGATTGTGGCATTTTCCTCTACATCCAGATGTATTGTTCCTGATCTAGTCTAGCTAGTAAGCAAATGGATAGTAGAGGTAGAAATACAGTGTACTGTATACAGTATACAGTACTTACTGTATACAAGTGCTATTGTAGCAAGGAAACAAAAATATCTGCTTCTTAAAGAAGGAGATGTTTCCAAAACTTATATTTTCATAACTTTTTTTGGAGGAAGATTGAAGCACTTTACCAAAACTACTCTTCATTATTCGTTAGATAGGGTAGCGTAGCTGGTATCATGACTTGGGTTATCACGGGATATAGGTGTATATTCACAGTGTATTCTCTACACCGATGTGGTACGTTCATTATTTGACAGTAGGTTAGAGCTCAGAAGCATGGTGCAACGCTCTTGGGTTTTCATTTTTAATAGCAGTAGGTCTTAACACAGCGTGGGAGCAGTTAAGCATCATTCTTTCTCTGTAGTGCTAAGTCATTTAGGAAAAAAACACTTGATTTTTGGGGCGGAAGATTTTTGTTCATGTTAAGCAAGGACGAGGCAAGGAAAACGACCCATTGGAAAGGCTTTTTGCTGGCCTGATGCTTGCACGGTGCAATGCAGAACTGTGTCAGACATCCCCGGGGAAGTGTGAGATCCACTGATGAACCGGCACAGTGGTGAGGCCGTGCTGTGCAAAGCTACCAGCCGTGGCCTTGAAGTCACTGTATGTGTTTGTATCTGTTCCTGTGGCCTCAGAAAGCCCTTGCTCTCAAAGCTCCTGATTATTCCAAGCACAGCACCACCGTTTCCAGGTCCAGAGGCAGCAGGTTTAGGATTGGCTTTCAAAGGCCTCGCAACATTGGTTCGATATGGAAGCGCCCACAGATTGTGGATTCTTACCCAAGGATTAAAATATTCCTGAGAAACGGCTATAAAGATCAAATCTGTAGGTTTCGTTTTCCTCCCCACAAGGAAAGGCGGTAGGGAGGTGACTTGCTCTGAAATCAAGGTGTCATTTCCTTAATTTGTTTTTGGTTTCATGCTTAGGTTTTTCCTGAATTGGTGTCTGGTAACTGGTGTCTATTACAGTTGGGCACTGCAGACATGCAGTGCTGAGGAAGGCTCTCTTTGACAAAAGTCACGCTGTGTGTTTGGTGCTTTAATCACTGTGAGTGGCAGCAGTTACCTGTAATAGCTATGGCATGATCACCGTAAGAAATCCATACCTCAATGTTTTCAGTTAGAAACTGTTGAGTGATTATTTTCTTTCTTGTCTCCTCAGTCAGTAAATTAATTGGATAATGAAATTATGCCTAAGTAAACCACAGGTGTACTGATATACAAGGATTTATAACTGATGCTCAAAAGTTACAGATTGGCTTGGAGCCCATTTTCCAGCCCAGGCAAATTCCTCATCAGCATTGAGTTCCTGACACTCTAGTTTCCTTTGTAAAATTTTTGAAAGGCTGAAAATCTTGTTGAACATAGCAAACACCTTGTGAAAGTGTCACCCATTTACCTGCAGTTGGATAAACATGGAAATTGGCTTTTCTTAGGTAGATGAGGGAGGAAATGTTTATAACCTCCAAAGTATGTGCCTAGTATCTTCCGAATTGCAGTGCAGATGTGGAATTAAAGGTGCAGTTCTAGGTTACCTGGCCTTTTGTTGCTGGTACTGAGTTGATGTTCCTCAGTGGTATTTTTATGTGCCCTCAGGGATATGTTAAAGGTTATTCTGGTGTCGCTGATTGCCTGGGTCTGGAGTCATAGCAGGGTCAGCCCTAGAAGCCCCGTAGTTAGCCACAACTCTGAATAAAGGCAGACAAGTCCCCATTTTATTTTTTTTTTTGCTGGGGGTACTTGTTGTGTAGCTCGACTTTCAGTACGATACTGTATTCCTGCACACCCCATATGATAATGGGTGGCTGCAGCACAGAGTACTTTTTTAAGGCTTTTATGAGGCTCTTATGATGGCCTATAAAGCCATTTATAATCTATTTGTAAAGCCTTCAAAGGTTGTAAAATGCTCCTGAATGATGCTTTGACAATTATAGCTAAATTTGATTTTGTTATGGTCATGAAATTCCAGAGAAACTCTGCTCCTTACAATGCCACCTTCGAGGTGTTTCTTCCAGGTCAGCACTGACAGTGGTCAGTGTCCTTCAGATCTGCACAGCTGTAATTGATATTAGACCCATTATATTAGGATTTTATGAACTAGCAGGCACTAAAACTAGTTGTAGGAGACTGCTTCAGCCCTCAGTAACCTGTACAGGTTTTAAGAGAATTTGGAAAAGATACACTATCTAGGATGAGCTTTGATCTTTGGATTCCCTGGGCTACAGAGTGGTTAAAATTACTACGGGACTAATAACTGCTCTGAACCTCGGACTAATTTGGACCTGTGCTGTGGTGCCCAGGCTCCACCAATGCAGCACTTCTCCTTTAGAGAGTGGTTGAAAGCACCTGTGTTACAGATCTGTCTTTCTCCATTGAGCCTTACACTCAAACACCTACATCTGGACAGCATGTGTATCCACCATAACAGCTACTTGTTCTCTCCTTTTATCTGTCAGCTTTTCCTTTTTCTTCTGTTTTCTGTCTACGTGTTGGCTAAGCTTTTTCACTGCAATTATTTTCCAGCTTAGAAATTAATGATCTCTGAACATGAGACTTGGGAATTCCCCTTAACAAGAGAGGAGGGGCTTGTACATAGTATAAGAAAAAAGCCTCAGTTTTATCTGTGTTCTGGCATAGTGCTTCTGTCATTTAACAACCTACTAAATAACGTGCATCAGTCTGAAAGAAATGGTGTGTTCCATTTTTACAGTATGATGGAATTACATTTCTGTCAAAAGAAGGTGGTTGAGAGAGAGTGCTTGGGTTATGATTTGGTAAAATGGGAACTTCTAAAAGTTCACGCTCAAAATATTAGAAGGAATACCAATATGCAGCACAGGATTAATATAGCAAAACCCAACCCTTACCTCTGCCATGTTTAGATACATTTACTTCTGTCTGGTATTACATGTATACTTTTAAAAACACCATTCTTGCTTTAAATCTCTTTCACAGTGCTGCCCTGAATCCCAGCGAACACCCTGTTTAACAGCTTCGAAGGTGATGTTCTGTTTCTACAGTATTTCACTTAAATGAACCAAACAAGATATTTACTGTGAATATTAGGTGATATATTTTCAATGACTCTTAATCAGTCTGTGAAAGAATTTAATACATAATTTGTCTTTAGTATATAAAAAATGTGTATGATTACACTTGTGAAGATGCGTGTACATACACACATATATATAATATCTATGTATAGATAAGTCTATGGATTGCATTTCTGTTCAGTAAAAGCGCATCCCTCATCTAATGACTCCGGTTTAAGAAGGGAGCTTAAATCTTTCCAAGTAGGCATCCACTGAATGGTTAGTATCTTGTTTGTTAACTGTTGAACTTTTAAGGCCATGACTTCTGTTTTGTCAAGTTGGCCTCAACTTTATACTGTTAGCCTCGCAAATATTGTTACCAAGAGAAGATCTGGCAAGCGTTGTGATAGGAAACATGTGCAATTGGAAAAATGCTGTATCATAGTCAGTGGGAATAAGGCTCACAAGCCACTGTTTGTTGCTCACAGTATCTCTGAAGCTAAGCTACCCTGGGAGCGTTTTTCATGGCTTCTCCTCCAAGCGAGATGGTGGAATAAATGGATTTATTTTGCCTGGTACCAGGGGCTGTCTCAAAGGTGCTGAGCCTATCCTTCTTCTCATGGGCAGCATAACACGTGGTTGCTGCAACTCTGCTTTCTTGTCCTGGTGTTTGGTGGTGGAAAGCATCTTCTACTGAATTTGTCATTTCCATGTAGTCTCCCGTGCGTGTATTGGCAATAATAAAGTCTGTGTTGCAGCTGCACTTCTGATTCATTAAGATAAACCATTTAGAGAGAGTCCCGTGCAGGGGAAGCTCCACAAATTTGAGGTGAGGCACAGTAGTTACTGTATCCTCCAATCTGACATAGTTTTGACCACATTGTTGTGGCAAGCATTGGTTCAATTAAATAAAAATAAAGCTTTCTGCAATAAGATATATCCAACATTTAGCCTTAAGACCCTTTCATAAGTGATATAATCCAAACTGTGATTCCATTCTCCTTCCTTCTTAATGTTCTGTAGTATTTACAGTGTTGCCTAAAGATGAAGCACTTTGATTAGCTTTCTAAATCTGATGGAAATCACTTGCTGGTAATCACATTTCTTTCTCCACTTATTGCCTTCTTATTAGGATAACGAATTACTCCAGTAGCCCTCTACCCTCACAAAACAGACTTAACTCTTGTCTGAACACTTCTGCGTATCAGGAAGCCAACCTGTCGCATCGCAAAAGTGTTTGCTTCATTCTTCTACAGTTCGACAAAGCTAATGTGAATTTACCTGCAACTGTAATTTGTTTCAAGCTGATTGTTGAGTGTTATGTAAATGTATTTGATGTGTAATGCCAGAACATCTCTGTAACTGGATCTAAATGCCTAATGTTAACAAAACAGTTTGGGTTTTTCACTAACTGTTCTGAAAGGCTCATGTTTTGGTTTTTTTTTTCTTCTTCCCGCTGAATCTGTGACCACCAACATAGAAAAAGAATCATTTTAGCTGTAGATGAAAGAAGTTCAGTAATCTTGTATCAGGATGAACTGCTATATACAGAAATACCAAGTTTTCTAATGAATGTGTTATATTATTGTACCTACATACAGTCAATATTTGTACATCTGTTGGAGACCTGTCTGCGTTTCAATATTTAGCCACCACTGCATGGACACTTTATTGATATGCAGTTAATGCAGTTGCTTTGGCGCTTTTCAATGTATTTCACTTGTTTTTATCCTTTCAGAAATCCACCAAATACTCTTGGTTCTTTTTCTTTGCATTTGTCACTTTGTTCAATGAAGCATGACTAGAAACAGAGAACGAGTAGATACTATTTTTGTGGTCAGCAAAGCAGCTGCCAGTAGATAGACAGAGTGTGTGTATATGCACTGTCTGGGAATGTTTCAGTTACAAATGCAACCACCTACATTAATGATATCCCTATTCAACATTTTTAAACAAGCACAAATAATATTTGTAAAAAAAAAGTTTAATTTTATTTATTATAGTAATAAACTATTTTATACATTACAGTTGCTTTGGTGTGCTTTTTTCTATGTTCAGTACATGCTTATAAGAGCAACAAGAGGGGTTTAGGCTACTCTCTGGAACTTCTGGCTAGTCATTTTGTTGCTGTTGTTTTGTATTGTCTCGAGTGTTACCAGTAGAGAAGTTTGATATTACTGTTTCGGTCATAAACATTTTTGAGGTTCATGCTCTCACTTGATGGTCTGGGGAAGGAGGCTGTCACCTGTATTAAGACACTACATGGGATTGGGAATCTTGTCTTCAGAAGAACAGCAATAAAGCAGAAGCTTTCAGACTGCAGAGCTGAGGCTAAACTCTTCTGAGAGCAGCCAAGGAGCACAATAAGGAGCTATTTTTAATACCATTTCTGCATCCATTGTAGTATGTGGTGTGACAGGATCTCCAGTAGCTAGCATTGTTTCACTGGCCAGTATGAAAATGCAGCTTTCTTTTAAAGTTATAGTGTTCCCTGTACTTACTAGAAAAAGGAAAATTACCATAGTGAAGGCATATACTTTTTGGTGGGTTTTTTTGTTTTGCTTTTATTTGAGCTTTCTAGAGGCTGTTGTTCTCATTTTCTGAACTCTCCATTATTTTCTTTGCTTGGGCTTTTCCTTGCTTCTTAGGAGCCTCCCTGGCTGCGCTGCAAGCTTAAATTAGTGGGATTAGTGGAGGATAGCATTGCCTGCACAATATTCCTCGTCCTGGCTTCTGCTTTTCAGCCCCACAGCATTTCGAGACAGAATCATAGAATGGCCTAGGCTGGAAGGGACCTTAGAGATCATCTAGTCCAACCTCCCTGTCATAGGCAGGGACGCCACCTCTCAGCTAGACCAGGCAACACATGGGGACTGAGTAGGAACTGAACCCACGACCTCGGTGTTGTCATTGTTGTCAGCACCGCGCTCAAACCACTGAGCTAACCGGCCCCCTAAGTTATTAAGGACATTGCTTCTGATTTGCAAATGGCAAAGGCTGATGTTCCACATGCTGGCTGGTCAGGCCTGGGCTCAGCTGAGCAGCAGCAGCCCCTCACCCACCTGTGCCAGCCCTCACTCCTCATTCACCACAGCTGGGCGCGTGCTCAGAGCAGGGACAAAAGGTTTCTAGACAACAAGGTGTGTGCTGTGACTTCTGACTTTTCTCAGCAATATCTGCAGGCATTGCTGCTTCTGCTTTGTGATGAGTTAGCGTGCCAAGAGCAGTGCCTACCAGATGCCTGAAGGTGTGTAGCCAGGGGAGAGCCTATGTAGGGCTGTACAGCCTCCTCGGGGCTGGGAAGGAGCTCCTTGCTGCTAGCACGGGCTGGCAGAGAGCCTGGACTTCTTCACTTCTATCCTGCTAGGGATCTCTCCCAGGGATGGAGGTGGCGGGGGGCACTTTACCTGGCCAGGTCTGTGGCCCCAGGGCACTTGGTTTCAGGGGCAGCAGTAATGACTCTCAGGGCAGCCTGTGTTATGTCAGCTTTTGAGGAGGTGAGTGTTGCTTACATGGTTTTGAATTTTGCATTTGATAATGCACTTCTTTAAGTGCTGTGTGGTGCATTGTAGTACCTATGTTGAGGTCAGAAGCACTCTGGCACCAGTGATTTTTTGCACTGGAGTAAATACAACCAGCATGAACCAGCTCTTCTGTGCTGTGAGAACCTGACTGTGGGACCAACACACAGCAAATCTACCCCTCTCAAACATGTGTGCAACTTGCTCTCCTCCATCACTAAAGGAACTTCAAAACTGATCAGTGCTTGACATCAATGTGTCTGCCTGGTGGGGGAGGACACTTGGGCAAGCCCCCCAAACTCGGTGGAGAGCAATGAGCCTAGCAGCTGTCTGTGAGGTGGAGTTCAGTCTCTTCTTCCAAGTAACACATCATAGAACAAGAGAAAATGACCTCAAGTTGTGCCAGGGGAGGTTTAGATCGGGTATTAGGCAAAATTTCTTTAATGAAAGAGTGGTGAAGCATTGGAGTGGGCTGCCCAGGGAAGTGGTCGAGTAACCATCACTGGAGGGGTTCAAAAAATGTGTAGACATGGCACTTCAGGACATGATTTAGTAGTCATGGTAGTCCTGGGTTGACGGTTGGACTTGATGATCTTAGAGGTCTTTTCCAACCTTAATGACACTATGGTCACTATTCTCCAACCTGCCTGCCCATGCTGGGCACTGAGACTTGAGGAGATCTTGGCCAATGAGCTGCTTTCTGTGCTTGCCTTCTACTCCATGGCGGTGGGTAGCTAGTAAGGCTGCATATCTGACTGGAAAATGCTGAGATGGATGCAGCATTGCTGCTGGTGTTGTGAGGGATTTAATTGCAACAGGCATACAGAATATAAAGAATACCAGCAAATACAAATATTCTTTCACCTAGAAGACTGCATTTTTGCTCCTTTCATTCTAATTAACCACAGCCTCAGTGATGGTTCATGGAAACTGGAGAAAATAACTCGTCCTGTTCTTGAAAGACAGGATGAGTGAAAAAAAAAACCTGTGAGAGATCCAAAGAAGGCATTAGAGTAACTGAACTCCTGACATCTGTCAGAAGCAGATATGAAGATGCTTGTGCATAGCTGTATCTGCAAAATATACGTGTTCAAGCCTTGTCTTTTGGGTATTTTTCCACTTTCTTTTTCCACTTCTGTTCCCCTTTCCTAATTAAGTTCCAGCCCTCATGCAGCACAGCCAAGTTCAAATTTAAGCTGCCCCATGGTATGGGTGTAAGTTTAACACAGGCATGACTCCATCATGACCAACTCTGAACCCTTCTCTCTAAAATTCCCACCTGGTACTGATGGAGACAGGATCATGTGAGCAAACTCTCAGAGTTTGCTTTTAAGGTGTCTTCTGTTGTTCTACACAGTATTTCTTTTGTTGGTTTGTTTTTGTTTTTAAGCTTTGTTCACTTGTAGAATTTTCCTTGAACGCATTGCCGTTCAGGCAGATGATGAATGAGGTGAACAGCTTTGCTGCTAATGCCTGCCTAGGGGGGACGTGCAGCCCCCGTGAATGTCACTGCAGTTTGTACGTGCAAATCTGAGGGGGACATGCTTTGGTACAACTATTTGCCCTACATCCCCTTTCGCCTAGCTGGAATACACAACTCGGGGGAACAACTGTGCTGAACTATTATTATCTATTACACCTGCACATTTTCTATAAAAGGAGAATTATGGCCTCCTCTTCAGTGGGGTTACCACTGGGGAGAAACAGTAAGCAGCAGTGGCACACAGAGTGCAGTGTTTAAACCTGGGAGCTCCCATGTGCTCAGCAATAGTTCTCTGCAAGCAGGGGTTTACAATGAAGGGAAATATAGATTGCTTTCAGACCTCCCTGGCAATCTTTTTTTTTTTTTTTTTTTGGGGAGATTTACAGTTAAGCAGAAGGGATTTCAGAAGAACTAACAATAATGGGAAAAT
>NW_009728861.1:35408-56240 GCF_000703405.1 Apaloderma vittatum
AGTGAAGATAATCCGTATGTAGCCCCAAGTCAAAATAAAGTATCTGTTTTGGTTTTCCTTTAGGATGATACCGCTGCACATGCAGCCATCTTGAACCTGGCTATTGGAAGTGTGAAGACAGAAATAGAAAAGAACTCAGCTCAGCTGAAAGCTAAATTGAAAAAAGCACTCTGCAGGAAAGTGTGCAGAAACTGTGCATGAACTACTGCATGAAATTACAGTTCTGGCAACAAGAATTGTAAATAGATCTCTAAAATTATGGGTGTGAGCACGTCTCATTTGTAAGCAGCCAATAAAGCAGCTGTAGTCAGGCATGCTGAGGAGCTGCAGGCTGGTTGCTCTGACCTCAGTGATAGATCAGGTGTTGGGAGAAGAGTCTAAGTTTGTGGTAGTAAAAGGAAGAAGCATATAATGTAGCCAAAGTCCAGCCTTGGCTGTACCTGTCCTGGTGAGCTGAATCTACTGCATTTCCTTTGTCCGGGAAAAGCAGGAGGGAACCTAGCTATGTCTCAGGAAAGCATCTGAAGGAAGCCTAGGAAAACGAAGCGTGAGAGAGTGTGTGAATGCTGCAGCCCCACCAAGGGCACTGGCAACGGTGAGGGGGGGAAGAAGGAGTAGCTAAATAAAGCCCAGTATTCGCAGAAGAGCAAACAGGACTGACTGCCCAGGAAGGCCCTTAGGCTGGAGGTTATAATGGGCTGTAGCCCTTTGAGTTACCGTCTGCCCAGAAGCTGCTGTGGTTTCATTACAGGAGTGTGGCTGTCTGCTGGAAGGAGCCTAGGTTGTCTCTGCCAGTGTTGTAGGGTACCCTTGTATTATTCCCAGCAGCCTTAAAGTTGTAAAGATTTTGCTTGGAAACCTTATTATGAAAATGCCATTTTCCTTAAAACGGAAGTTTCCACAACCAGCATTGAGTACTAAGCAGTTCATAGCCTCCAAGTACCCCAGAAGCAGTACACTATTGTATTTTGCATGATTGTCATGCTTTTTTTAACCCTCATACCATGTCAGGGCTCACAATGAACTTGCATTAGTTCTTGGTGTCAGCGGTTATCGGCACAACCATTCAAGGCGAGCAGGACGTCTTCGGAGACTGAGAGGCCTTTGTAGGCCTCTTCTTCTTAACACAGGATGTGTGGCAGGATTTGGTCAGACTGAGTAAAACTGAGAATAATTAACTGGGGCAGGCTGGGTCTTGATGCTGCTGCGTAGTGTTGGATTGTAGGGCCCAGGGTAAGGCCACATATGAGCAGTTATTTACCTGCCCAGGCCACAGCTCTGCTCAGGCTGGAGGCCCTGCCAGGCAGCAGCAGGGCCTGGCGAGTGCTGGGCTCGCTCAATATCCAGCTTGGTCCTGGGCAGACATTTGCCAAGACAAGACCTAGGCCATGCCCTTATAGTGTCTGCAGTCTTGAGAAAGAAACCTGAACAATGGGTGGCCTTGAGGCAGGGTGCCAAGAGGTGGGGGAAGGTAGCTGAGAGATGACTGGAGTAGCCTGGAGCAGTGGTGTGACCAAAAGAATGTTATCAGCCTGTAATTTCAGCATAAACGACCACCTCAGCACAAAACGACCACCACGAGAATAAAGAAACCTGTAGCTATAAATTAGAAGTAACATCACTTAAAGAACTGTCTCATAAAGGCTTATTTTTGTCTCTGCAATTTGGCTTACTATAAGGTAATCCTCCCACGTTCCTGAGCCCTTAAATCAACCTTAGCCCTTCCAGCAGCAGTCTGAAAAAATAAACCAGATCTCTTTTCCCTAGGAATTGCCTTTTTAAAATTTGTTTACCAACAGTGTAGATGTTTCTGGTCATCTAATAGTATTTCCAGGTGTTCTATTTTTGCCACCTAATTTTGGAAACTCAAACACACTAGTGCAGAGATGGAAGTTTTGTGGTCCATGAAAATTAATTAATTTTGTCAAGAAAGATCAGCTCTAGAGGGAGTGCTAATGCAATTTAAACTTCACAGGTCATAACCAAAGTTACATTTCTGTATTATTTCTTCAGTAAACTTTAATTTTTCAGTGGCTGGCTGATGCACCTGTCAGCAACGATTCACCTCAGCTACTCAGTCATACATGAAGTTTTCCTTAAATCCCTGTGGATAGTGATGCACTTTTATTACCTGCAGGCTCACGGTTGCTGAGGAAGTCATATGCCACAGGTAGCCCATTTCATTCAACCCATTTCTGAAAGGCGCTGGTTAGCAGGTTATTTACACTTAGACCAAACCGGCTCTGGATATGATGAAAGGTCATGCAGCCCAGTCTGTGGTCCGAATTTGCCTGTTAAATCCTGATGTTTAGCTGAGCTTGCTCTCACTCAGACCTTTGTGACTCCCAGGACTTTTTTGAATGTCTTTAAGTCTGTTGGATTCCTCTGACTAAAAACTGCCGTGTAGTTTTTATCCTGTTGTTATCTGTGCTGGGTGCTGAGCGCATGCACTGTTGCCTCCCAGTAGTTTCCAAGGTCAGCTGACACATGGCTGGAGGATTTATGCTGCTATAGCTTGTGGAAGATGCCCTGCATGGAGAGGTGTTAAGGGTGATGGAAAGTTACATCTTGACTTAATTATATGGGACAGATCTGTTAGACATTTTCCTTTTTCTCTCCTCCTGGGCATTCATGACATCTCTGAAAGCCTCTCAAGTTTGGAGATGCTGCCAGTGCTTGCCCCCAGGCTGAGGATGCCTGAGCCCAGGTGGTCCATCCACAGTAAGCACAGGTGTAGGAGACTTGCACCACTGGTAGCTGGGACTCATGTCACTCCTGAGTGGTCTGGCAGGGCCTGTGCCTGCCATGCCTGCACTTGCTGGAAGTGGAAATCTCAAACAAAATAGCTGTCTTCATCTGTTCTTCCTTTCGCATGCAATTCATGGAGGACCCGCTCCACAAGGAGCTACTGGTGACGCTGCTGAATTTGGTGCAGGGGCACGCTACACCCCTGTGCATCCTCATCTGCAGGGAGTGGGCAGAGACACCTACTAGAGGGGGTCGATATCAGAGGCCCCTTAACACAAGAAACGATATCTGTAATCTGTAATGCAGATTTCCCCTCATTCTTCAAAAGTGTTACAGCCTCAGAGATCTTCACAGGCTTTGGGGAGAGCAGCATTTCAGCTGTCCCTGCAGGATTAAAATACACGCCCTGACTAACAAGTGGCTGCTCATGGAGAGAGTTATTTTGCAAAGCAGTAACAGGCAGCACTACTGGGGGAAGGTGGGGGGATGATTATAAAGCACAGGGGGGAGAAGCTGTGACAGACCATGCATAGCAATCTCATCACTCTTCACAGCTCCTTGAGGAAAAGCCAGCATGTCAGAGTAAGGCAAGCCTCCCTAAGCAAGTGTGAGCTGCAACCAGCTCAAGGGTTAACACTGACAGGGGAAATTAAGTGGGTGCACAAGAGAAAGGACAGGCCCTGTGTCATTGCTATGACTAATAACAAAATTGCTGCAGGTTTTCATAGTTAAGCTGTTTTTCTCTTGACCTGTGGTAAGCTGGTTTTTCCAGCTAAGCTGCTTTTAGCTCTTAGACGTGAAAGATACATGAGCAAAGCCTCACTCGCCCTCTAATCAATGCAGAATTAAAGAAAGAGCCACTTAGCATAATCTTGCAATCCCCAGCAATAAAGATGGCCTGGAGGGCTTTGCTAGCCAAGGAGGGGTTTAGGGGAAGGGGAGGTTGACGGTGTGTGAGAGCCACTTGATTACTACAGCTTTGTGGTAGCCATTAAAGCCAGATTTTACACTACACCTCCTAATTCTGTAGATGTTTTTTCAGAATTACTAGTAAACTGTTTTTGTCAGTAGGCATCACATGTCTGTCCAGCTTGGTTTCAGAGCCACCACCCTGGGGTGGTTTTTTTTTTTTTAATCACTTGTGCACACCTGCAAATTTTCAAATCTATCAGCAGTATTGCATCCTGTCTCCCCTACCCCAGACTAGAAGTGCCTTCTCCCTCGAATCAAAACAGCTGATGTCCTACTTTGGCAATTCCTGTCTTTTCAACTGTTTCCTAGGTCCCTTAACTAGCTTTTTTTAGTGTTTGGAAGTCTCTTTCTCCTCCTCCCCTCCCCTATTGTTTTTTTTTGGTAAGCGGAGTGTCTACTTCAGTCCCTTCCAGGCCTCTGCAGGCTCCCACTCCTCTAGAACTGTCACTGAGGACTTGTGTGGAGGATGGCACTTCTCACTACCACATAATTTCAATTACTTCAGGTGCCACATGATAATGAAGAGTCAATCCTCAGGTCATGATGAGGAATATGCCTCCAAGCTGAAGGTATAACTGAGTACATATATCTGAAGTGCTTCAGGCACGGTGTGAGTTTTAACAGAGCTGTGTGTCTGATGAAGTGTGACCCATACTGGTGCTCTATAAGCAGGATGGAGCAGGAACTTCGTGGGCGAGCTTGTTCTTCAAATACGTATTTCAAAGTAGCAGGACAAAGAACCTCTGCGAAGACTGAACTATAGCATCTATTTTTTAATTTGTGCAAGCACACTTCATACTTCTGACTGTGGACCAGCACAGCAAGACTCTAAAGGGAATAATTATTTTACTTGCATACTACTCTTGGTGACCATTCTTGGAAGCTTCACATGCTGAAGTCTCACCGGAACTGATCTATAAAAGGTATATTTGCTTTTTTAAACTTACACCATTAGGGAATGCATGTTCCACGCAGCACTCAAGAGGCATAAAAGCAACCAGCCTGCATCACAACCATCCTGTAGGCTTCCAGTGCACAGTGGTGTTTCTTCACAGCAGTGGAGCATTTATTTTTCTTACACCAAAACACAGCTTTCTAAGATATGGTTCTCAAGCCAACAGTCAGTTTCAGCTTTATTTATAGAAACAGAAAAGGATACAAAATGATGAAAGATGTATAAAGCACTGAAAACAATATAAAACAATTTTAGTTTGGAAATAAGCATACTCTAGATGACTTTCAAGGTCATTTCCATATTAGAGTAGGAAGTTTTGCATGCATACAAATTGGAATCTAATCACTTAGTAGCCCCTCATCTCATGTCATATCGGTAATCAATATGACTGAATAACAAACTCATGAGTTTTTGGTCCAATGCCAATTTCACTTAATTACAAAGTTTTGAGTTAAGTTTGAGAAAGTTCTTGCCCCTAGATCAATTCTACTCCACAACAGAGGCCAATCTCAGATCCTTTTAGTAAATTCAGAGGCTGAGAGTAATACACTTCTCTGTGGCTGAGAGGATCCCTGCAATCATTGTAAGTCAGTCAGGAGGGCCCTGTCTCTGGCCAGACAGCATTCAAGGTAAGTCTTATTTTCAGCAGCCCACAATATCTCCTAGAAATGTCTTCCAGGTGAAATCTCATGGTGGGGGCGGAAATCTTTCCCTAAACTTCTGCTTTGAAACAGCCAGAGACTATCTTTGGATGGGTAGAGAGCTGAGGTCTCTGCCCTTATTACTTCAGGAATAAATGAAGGGGAAAAAGAAGGCTGCCATAGTTCTGAGCAGCAGAGACATCAGAAATGCAGGCACTAAGCTGAAGCCTATTTCAGGAGCTGGATTTCTTGTTGAAGAGATAAGCTGTATCAGACTTGGCTGACGCTGCAGGGGTGATGGATGGTAGGATGCTAACCATCCCTCCCAGCAGGCTGAACCAGCTGCTCAGGGGCACAAACAAATTTTGACAGGAGTCCCCCTGCTTTGAGTGCAGGAGGCTGCTCTTGGAAGAAGACTTCTCCAGGACTGGTAGCCTTTTGCCAGACCTAGAGGGAATGTCTAACTTTAGAAACACTAAAGGTCTTCTAGCTGCTCTTTAATAACAGTTTTAAAACCAAACAAACAAACAAACCAGTTTGGGAGACATCCTTTGTGCCTGGTGGGAGGAGGGTCTCCCCTTCCCTCAGAAAACAGTGTGTGCTGAAGCACTCCAGCAGCCCTGACACTTGCAGGCAGGCAGGACCTTCCCATCCCTGGGTAACTCAAAGATGCTGCTGTAAAAGGTCTGGGGGTTTTGGTGTGGTTTTTTTGGGGGTTGGGCTTTTTCTTTTTTGTGTGTGTTTTTTCTTTTTTTTTTTTTAAAGATCTTAAAATGCTGCTCCTAGGGTGTCTTTAAGATTGCAGGAGCTGATTGCCTGGACGTTAGAAAATGAAGGAGACTGAACAGACCTACCATTCAGCTAAACCCAGGTTATCTCCTTTTGTAACAGAAAACCACAAGAGGCAGACTGAACAGTTCCCTTGAAGGTGGGATTCTCCCTATAATATAAGATAATGTTATGCTTTAGCTCTAATGGAAGTCAGAGAGCACTTAAAGGCCAAGGAGCTGTGAGGTCATATACAATTAAAAAGAAAAGCCGTTCCTTAAGAAAAGTCCTGCCTCCATACTCCCTCTGTTTAAAGAGAAAAATAAATTCATTTCTAAGACTACCAAAAAAAGGGTGCTGTTTTAAAGGCTCATTTTTAAATGACAACATTAATGAGAAAAATCAGACTGCTACAGTAGTTAGAAAAGTAGCTTAAGGCTGAACTACTGCACTCAACAAGAATAGCAAAAATGTTCTAACTTATATAAGAAAGCAATCAAGAAGAACTGATGAGCATCATGCCCTTCATGGAGCTATGTGAGTGCAGGGCACAGCCCTGTTTGGCCCTGGACAGAGGCTACGAGAGACTGGGCTTTTTGAATTCTTCACAGCAGAATTACGTTTTTTTCTTCAGTATCTCAAAATAGGCAGCCAAACTTTGGAAGGAACAAAATCAGTCTTCACCATATATAAAATACCTGTTCTGAGATGTGTGCTTCCAGTGTATATAGAGTCACAGAGATGCTGTTTTATTAAAATGACATAATTCAAAATGCTTTATAACTTCTCCCCACCTCCAGCCATAGCCGTGGTTTTGGTTCAATTTCTGCATTCACAGTCCTGAATCAATTAAATGAGCTCTTGGTTTTAATACATTGACCAAAGGCCTGGCACATCCTTCTGCAGATAGGATATCCAGTGTAGAAAAGCCATCAATCTGTCTTAAAGTCACTGGTTTGTGTTATTCCTACTTGCCAGCATACGTTTGCTCCCATTCAATTCCAACATGAGAATAGCAGTACAGGAACCCGAGAACAGTCAGTGTCACCCAGGGCCAGCCTATAAACAGAAAGACAGACAATCCTAGTCAGAATAATTAATGACTGCCTCGAGTAGAAATACTCATGGGATCACGAACTTATGATGCTTCCAATTAATTCTATTAGCAATTCAGTCTCATGAGTAAGTAGAACCAACCCAAAAAATTTGAAAATCTGGATTGTCTAAGCCTCACGGCTGCCTGACCCCTTGCAGCCCCAGTCTTTTCCATTTTCAGGGAACTGGACCAGGCTTATTTGTGTTCTGCATCTCCAAGTGGTACTTTGCCAAATCAAAAATGTCTGTTTCAATCCCCTCCTTTACAGTGGGTTTGTCTATCAAACAGGTCCCTGAACAAACCAATGCTTTAAGCTGGCTACAGCCCTCCCTAGGCACAAAGGGATGCATAGCCGCAACGCGTGTTATTAAAAGTGGGAACAAATCCAGTCACCTGCTCTGTGAAAAATGTTGGAGGAGACCTCTGATTAAGGCTGTTTGGGACACTCTACATCTGGGTGTAAAAATTGATGTACACATCTTACAAGGCTGTAACAGCTCATTGGGTCAGAGCACCATTGCGCCGGTACAGAAGGAACAGCCCTGTTGGCCTGATGTTTTTCCGATAGATTATTTTTAAACTAAAAAGACAGACTCCTCCAACGTATAATTTTTTTTTTTTGCTAGGGAAATGACATGTTTCATTATTATTTCAAATTGTTTTTAGTGAAAGTCATCATCTTTTCACTTGAACTTTTAATGGCTAAAACCAGTAAGCAGGCGATCACAAGCCAAAAGGCCTACTGCTTTCCAGTGGAGTTGTAGATCACTTGAAAAATCCCTATCTGTAGACTTCTGAATTGGGTAAATGATTTTGCTTTGCTTGATACTTTTCCTGGCACCTATGTTCCCTTTCTCTATCTTCCTCCTCTCCTTAGAATTTATGAAGTGTAGAGTTTATAGGTTGAAACCCTCAGCATGATGCCCTAATGTTTTTTGGTGTGTTTTGTCTGAGGGTAAGGGATAGAGAGGAAGGTCTCCAAAGGGGTTGTAGTGGCTTTTTTGTTGCCATTGTTGACATAAGAATTTTGGTTACGTGTATGACTGGTTTTCTGCATGCTGTCCTCAAACTACCAGCAGCTGCTTCTAGAAGGGCTTCAAGGGCTCCCTCTTAGGGAAAATTCTGGTCTGAAGGAACCTGCTGGCAGATATAAGATTTTCCCCTTGGCGTGGAGAAGGGATGGAGAGACGATGTAACCTCTCCACAACACGATACTAGGGAATCGCTCTTTCTGATGGTATGTTTACAGTGTGTTTTGCAGCTTGGCTTTGTCCAGGCTTCAAGCTGATCCCAGGCTGTTGAATTGTGCTAATTTCCAGCACAATAGCCTGACAACCTGAGCAGGCTTGCTGCCTTGGGCTTGGCCCTGCACTTCTGGGGACAGCATGTGTTGGGACCCTTCCTCTGCTCCATGAGGCCAGGCACCCTGGAACAGGGTGGACCCTGTGGAGATCTGTGGGTTTGATTCATGAATCTCTAATTGCTCCAGCATTGTTCTGTGGTGAAATATGGTTTTGTAACTGGACTGACTTTCATGCAGACATTTACAAATATTAATCAATTGTCATCACAACACCCTAAAGCAAAATTTTACACTTTGTTTCATTATTTGTTTCACAAAGCAGAATTTCCGAAGTATCTCCAAAGGGATTTTTAACAATAAAACAGTCTTGTTTTTCCTTCAGTGAAATTAGGCTACTGTAGATTTGGTTTCACCTTCAATAGCAAGCTAAAAAAGCCTAGCTGTGCTTTGTTTTGGATAAAACTGCATATAAAGGTATGTCAATAGATGTAATAAAAACATACCTCTTCCGGCAGCAATATTGTGGTGGCTGCTTTATACAGATAGAACCAGAAAATTAAAAAACGACTGAATCTAGAATTGCCTTTTTTTTTTTTAAAAAAAAGGGCACTTTTGTAAAACTTGCTAGATATATATTTTGTATTTTTAAATACTTAAAACCTCTAGCACACAGAAAATATGCCAACAGTAGTCTTTCATCTGACTTAGTTGTTATCCCTAGCCAATGTATAAGAGATCTTTTCAGAATGCATAGGTATGCACAGGAAATCTTTATTCCAGATGCCTTAGATTTGTGATAAAATTCCTCTGAAGTGCCCATGATCTGAGTTCAGGGGATTCTCATGTCACAATAATCAGGCTTGTGGTAATCCTCCTGGAATGCAGGGAGTCTCTGCTGTAAAGCTACAGGTGCCAGGGGTTGCATTCAGCAGACTACCTCCTCCTAATGTAATTACGATGAAAAGGAAGGGGAAGGACAAAGTGACCCACTATGGGCAAGGGAAAAGGGAAATTTTTAAAATTTAATCTTGCTACAGCTATTCTAGGAGGAGCTGCGCAGATCCCGAAGCATTTCTTGCTGCAGAGGCAGGAGGTAGCCAGCTCCGAGCAGGGGTGAAAGAGAGGGCACCTCTGCCTTGCTGGCTCCTTCTTGCTGTACAAGAACCACGTGCGCTGCTGCAAAGGCATCACGTTCTGCTCCTACGCAATCCCAGATTACCTCCAGTCCACTCAAGGCAGATTTGCAAAAGTGTATCCACACCTGAGAAGCAGCCCAAAGCAGAGCCTGGAGCAAGCAGAGGAATCCGTAAAATGTTTTCACTCATCTCTTCCATTTTAGGATGGGATATAAAATAAACTTGAGGAAAAGACTGAAGAATTTGGTCCCCAGAAGGCTGTAGGGAAGGGCACACTGAGCAATGCTAATCCAGCAAGGATGCTATTTCAAATTCTGCTCAGCATGTAAATGTCCTGTACGTGTCATCCCTGGACGTGACCTCTATATAATCAAACAGCAGCATGAGCTGCTCTCTTGCAAGCTAAGTTCACAGCAGCCTTTTCCTTCCTGAAACAGTTTCTCCTCATAAACCCAAACAACCAAACAGTACTGATGGTCTCAGATCTGCAGTTCCAAGCAAATCCCCCTCTGTGCCCTGGGCCAGCAGCACAGGGTACATTTTTCCCTCAGGCTTTTTGCCAATTCCCATTCAGCTCCTACTTTCAAACACCATTCCAGAGGCTCTTCTTTCTGGTGGCTCCCCAGCTGTACCTAAAACATTGCACCCTCACCTCTGCTGTGCTGTTCTCCAGGCTCTGCTTGGAAGGGTACATGCCTGCATTCAAGATCAGTATCTCTCTACAAAGTCATATACATAAAATGTTCTCTTAGGAACATTACTGGAGACAAAGCAAGCAGAGAGCTGTTAGGAAATGACTGAGTTCAGTTTGTCTACTCAAAAATACGCCACAAACCACATTAAACCTTACAATTCTGGACTGTCTTCAGTAATTTGATTTTTAAGCTTGAGGGCCAAGTTTCATGAGACAACTCAGATTATGAAAATCTATTTTTTGTGGGAAGATGAATTAGTATTCATTAACATATGCTATTTGTAAATCCAAGGACAAATTCATATGCTATTTGCAAATCCAGCAGTACTTGTGGGCTTTCCTTGCACAAATTTCTTTTAAGATAGCTGGACTTGCCCTTTAACAAAGGAACGCTGGGTAGAAACATTAATAGAGTCATAACCAAATTTTCTTCTTATACAGTATGCTGCTCCACAAAAATCAGACAAACTCATTTGTGAAGAGGACTGAGAATTCTGTGGTGGAGTAACAGCAGCACTTTTGTGTGTCTATCACATAGCCTCCTCCCAAAGAAGCCTCCAGTACCAACCAGGCAGGAGGCAACGCTCTTGTCGCACACATGTGATCTACTATCCATCAGTCTTGCTGGTTTAAAACCATACTTCGATATGCTATAAACTCAACTTTCAGCATGATGAATAGGGGACTTGTTTTCATTGCACAGTGAAAACAGAATTATCACTAACTGCCACAGACACAGCTTTTGGAGTTGCACCTTTCTTTAAACTTCCAATCTCCTCTTCAAGAATGCTTCTGGATACTTTGCAAGCACCTACAAAAGGTCATGTTTCTGGCACGCACCAGATTTTGAATTGAGGGGAGGGAGCTAAATCTAAGCTTTTAACCCAAAAGTAGCAGCCTCAGTCACAGCTCTCAAAAGAGTTATGTCCTCATTACCTCAATTCAGATCACCTGAACCAACATTTAATCATCTATCCATAATGAAACTCTTTCAGATTTTCTCATCACCTACAGTAATGAAAAAAAAAAAATCACACAATAGCCCGTTGTTTCCTCCAACCTGTGAGATGTAAGAGAAAGGGACTGTAGTTGCATTTTGTATCTTCCAAAACTCCCTTAGCAGCTTTGGAACCTTAATGCTACTGACTTGGCCACACAGTCCTCAGAAGTCTTCAAGTACACACTAGTTATTAAATCAATAGAAGTCAGTAAAATTCATCTCTTTGAAAAGCTTCACTTCAAGGAGCATACATCTAGCACTGACTTTGATTTGGAAGTACCTAAGTTCCTATAAGACTGAGTACTTGGGAAAATTTATCCTTAAACACAACTTCACATGTGACAAGACACTGAAGCACCTGCCCTGTGAAGTGGAGTTAAGAAGACACAGCTGTGGGGAGGAGGAGGGACAGGCACCGATTTGTCAAGTAAAATAAAAAGCCAAAGCAAAACAGCATTTCAGGCAAAGATCTCTCTTACCTACAATTACTAACAACCTTACAAGATCAATAAAACTGCCACATTTTCAGGAAAAATAACACATTAAAAACTAAAGAACAGTTGAAAGAAACCTCTTATCTAGCCCAATATTTGAAGCAGAGGATACACTCTAGATTTTTTAATTTTAATTTTTGGTCTGCTCATCACTTCCAGGTGGATCTCTGCTGACTGTTATAGCAGAACATGTCCAACAGCATGTATTACAAACACTGTGCAGTCTGATACCCAAATACTCTTTAGGTATTTGGAAAAGCAAACCCTATATTTTTTCAGCTGTATTAACATTCAGCATGCAGCTGTGGGACTGGATAACTTCAAAGCACATCAGAGTTGCTCTAGTTTGTGTATACAAAATTGCTTCATGCGTTGTGCATCAAGTTTTCCATCTGGTCTGTACACACAGACATGATATGCACAGTCTTACTTAACATAGACTCTGGGTAACACTCTGTAATGCAGCATGAACTGTACTTGCACAGCTGAACAGAAACCTAACATTCACTGTACTATCTTTGCACAGATAATGTTCTTCTTCGAGTGTTTCAGTGAAGGGAAATGGGGCTTCTGTTCCCCCTGGAGTTCATTCCTCTTCTGAAGTTACTAAAGCTGCATATGAAAGAAATCATAATTTACAAATCTTGGTTTCAAAAGTTATGGCTGAATGATATTCTTGTCCCTATAACACACCCTTCAAAATACAGCACTTGGATAACAAATAGCAAAGTCACCTGTTACAGAGAAGGGTTTCCTATAAACTCCTTTAAAGTGCCTTTAGATGCTAATTCCTTCATATCTGCCTCCCCTTACTCACTTATAACTAACCCAGACAGGAAACTGGATATTTTCAACTGTCATGTGAAGAAAAAGAGCAAAGCACAACATTTGTTTTCTCGCTTAAGGAATTTGACCATTTACTACATAACTCCAAACATTTAAGGCATCTCTATGAAACTGGAACCTATAATATTACACAGCTCTATTCCCAGCTGTAAAGAAAACAAACCAGAAGCAATTATGGAAGTATTAGACCTAGTTGGAATTCAGAAAAGTTAGCTTTCATTCTTTTATATATGTATTTCTCTCTAACACACACACACTCACTTCTTCAATTTGAAATTAAATTCTGTCATTGCCTCAGATTGCTGGGCTCACCCTTAGTGGCTGACAGCATTGCCCTAAGCACATCTGTGTCACAGCTCATCCTAAGAACAAAATTTAGAGACGGGAAGACGCAAGCAGAGCTGGCAAAAGCTGTTGTACATGTTGAATTTTATCCTCTCTGTACTGAAGTAAGCTTACTGCACTATCATGTAGTAAGGCCAAAAGAGAAAAATCATATAAAATATGACATGAAGACATGCAATTCCCCCTTTATGTGGCTGTAGCTTATCTGCATTGTTTGCTATAGTGTAGGTGCAGCAGCATAATTAGATTGACAGAAAACTTATTAATGTATCTAAATCACTCAGCTGTACGCCATCCCAATCATATGATCTTTGTACACTCTACTCGAGCTGACGAGAGTAGGCAGTGATCTAAACCTGATCTAAAGAATTTTTCCCCAGTTTATCCTCCCACTGCTCTGCAAGCTCTATACCACCTGGAGAATTTGATTAGAAATGCTGTATTTTCTTCAGCAGTGCTATTAAAAGACTTTTTTCTATGTGCATCAAGTGCTGTAGAGAAATCTTTGCCAGGGAAGCAGTCTTCTAATTCTTCATATTCTTCCTAGTCTCCTGGCATTGGTGATCAACTTTTTTCCCTGTTTAAGAAAAAAAAAAACACCAAAAAGGATAGGCCCTGCTCCTCTTCAAATCCAGCAGAATTTTTAATATTTGAAACCTTAGCCTAAAGGCTTATTAAAGCTCCCAGTTCCTGGGTCTAAAATGTAAAATGAAGAGGCTACTAGCTTGCACTATTCAGGTGTTTAAATTCAACTGTGGTGCTTTTCTAAATCAATGTCTAACTTAGGCATTACTGACTGGGAACAGCCTGTATCCTTCTGTAGAAGCTTTACTAATGAGCATTTACTTTTTCTGCGCTTCTTGTTCAGCCACTACTACTTCTGCTGCTAACAAATAGGATGGAGGCAAAAAAAGCCAACATAGAGAATTTCACTGGCTTCTTGGCTGTTGCAAACCAGGGTTATCAACTCACCTCCAGCCACTCATTCAAGGATAACTGCAAGGATGGTGAGGCAAGATGCAGCACATGGAGGACAGTGAATTTGGTTTCAAAAGAGTACAGATGGCAAGCAAAGCCTTAACCTAAGCCATGGCAGCGTATTTTTTGCTGCTGCTTTTGGCTTCTCTGTGGGCTGTGGGAAGACAGGGGCACGCCAGTGTCACAGCGAAGGACAGGCAATGCATTCTGCCAGCGACATGCAGCCCTCAAAGAGGGTTTCAGAAAAACTACTATTTGTACAATAGGAGGTATTTCAAAGGAAAACCAGGGAAATGCTGTAAGGATAACTCAGAAGCTGTCCCATGCAGCACCTGGAAGCAAGACTGAAACAGACAAACCACTTAGCTGCCAGGTCTGGAACTGAAGCTCAGCTAGGTATGCTGGCCGTAACAGCAACAGCTTCCTCTTCAGTACATGTGAAGTAGTTTCTAGCTTAAGACATTTACAAATGTACAACATAGTAGTCTGCTTATATGAATTTTAAATTATATCACCCTGAAGAATGTTTACATCCGTGGCTTTCTGAGAAGTACTTATCACTGCTGAGAAAAAACGAAAATGGATAGATAACAGTTTAAGACTATCACCTGCAGTGCAGGATGACTGCAACTCACCTGGATCAGTATTAATGAGAGCAGAAAGCCATGTCTCTTTGTGTTTTCATACGGCAACCAGGTTTTACTTAGCAGCTAGAGGTCACAAAAGTTGTTTTTTCTGTGTTCTTTCTGTTGCGGAACTACACTTTACCATAGATAATGATATTTTACTTTTATGTGTGATGGCACTGCAGAAAATTGTGTGGTGATGAGGACTTTCTTAACAAGAAATCAATTCAATCTATGTCAGACTTAAGGATGCCAAACATACTTTTCCCTATTAATTAGATTAGCTGCAAATAAACAATTTCATAGGTAGAACTCAAAAGACAGGCTTATCCCATAGCTTCTGATAAAGTATCCCTCAACACAATTCAATGATGATGCCAAAACTATTTGCATTGCATGATGTACACAAAAGAAAAAAAAAATCTTGCTATGTTATTTACAAATGCTGGTAAATGCTTTGTGGATGCAGGTATCCATACAGGATACGCCTGCATACTTCATTTTTCCATTTTGTCTTTGGAGCCAGAATGTTATTTAATGCTACCTAACCATGACACTAGCGATTCTCCAGATGCTGTACAACATAGAGCAGAAGCATTATTTCTCCTGTATGTATCACCCCATGTGAGCACGATGATGCTGGTAACTTCATTCTATATTTCTTGGGTAGTTTTTTGTGATATTATCTGACCATAATTCTGCCTTAAGTACTTTTACTTTTAAACATTGTATAAAACACACTCAAAAAAAAAATCATACGAGTTATGGCTTCTGCTTCATGTTTTAAAATAAAGATTCACCCTTTACTAGTCTTTCCAGTAGAGCTAGTCGGTGGAAAAAACCCTGAGATTTTAGTCAGTAATCCTGGTTTCATGCATATCACGTTGACTCTGGAGTAATTCAACTAAAATCAAAGAACTATATTCATACTACTGCTGAATTTGAATTAACAGTAAGGAAGGATGCTTAAAACTGTCTGGCAGAATCTTTCTGCCACAACTACTAATAGGTAAGGAAAAGGAATCCAAACAAATGGCTTCGGTTTTCAGATTAAGGAGGTGAATCTGTAAATCAGAAGCAACCTTCCTTGTCCTCCCAGGTCTTCAGTTGAGAGCTACACACAGCTGATGTGCAATCAAAGCCCACAAAACACAAAATCTCCATGTTTGTTTATTTACGTTTAGAAAAGAGACAAAAGCTTTCAAAAACATTATTGTAAATAAAGATGCATCTTCACCCAGAAGCAAGGCAAAAGATCGACCTCATCAAAGTGTTATGACAGGACAAGGGGAAATGGCCTCAAGTTGCGTCAGGGTAAGTTTAGATTGGATATTTGGAGGAAGTTCTTTACTGAACGAGTGGTGAGGCACTGGAACAGGCTGCCCAGGGAGGTGGTGGAGTCACCAGCCCTGGAGGTGTTTAAAAAAAGAGTAGATCTAGCACTTGAGGCTATGGTGTAGTGGTTAGGTATGCTGGGATGAAGGTTGGACTAGATGATCTTCAGAAGTCCCTTCCAACCCCTAACATTCTGTGATTCTGTGATTCTGTTATGCAAAGAAAATATTTTAGAGTAACATATCTGACTCGGCATGCATAAGGACAGCATTATCCTTATCATTAAATGCTTACTCAGGTAGACTTTCCCAGCACAACTTCCTTAAATATGGTGTGAACAGTTACGGAAAGATAACACTTTTAAAGGTTTTAGGGCATTTTCCACTTGTAATTATTTGCTGAGAGCACTATAGACATCAATCAAAACATCAGAGCCAGGGGCCTCCTTTTGTTACAGTCGCAGGATGAAGCTGGAGAATAAAGAGCTAACTCCCCAGAAGAACGTGAGCATCCCCAAGGCAGAGCTGGGAATGCTGCTGCTGCTGCTGCCTGCCAGGATCCTGAGGGGAGCATCTGTCTCTTGTTGAGCAGAGATACCCATGTTATATCTAGAAAGACACGCTGAGCAGAAGGTGAATTAACTTCCCCTCTACCTGAGTCTGAATCTCAGGAAGATTTCTTTATCCAGCTAATTGGAGGTCTTGGATTTAGGTTTGTGTGTCAGCCTTTCTGCATACAATAAAACTCCTCTTAGCCTTTTAGTGCTAGGGAACTCTCGAAAAATCAAGGATATATACTCTCAAAAGTAAAGGATTTAAACCAGGGATTCAGACAGGTATCATCAATCACCAATAAGCAAACATTTGGATAAAAAGGTGAAGTACTGTAATTTATTTCCTCAACCCAATTTCTAGCTAAGGTACTCTGGAATGGTCATGAATATAAGATGCCTAACTGATGCTAAAATAATTAATTTCAAAATATGAAGAATTCTTTAAGGATGAATTATTCACAGCCTCCTTCCTACCTGCAACACGCTTTTTAATCTACAATTTTTCCTTGTCATCCTCAACAACACTTAAGTTCCCAGACCACTGCAGCAATTTTATGGTGCTGCCTTGTCCCTTCACAGTGTTAAGAATAAAAAGAAAAGCAGATAGCGTGATAAATTTAACAACTATTTACAACCACCTACGCTAGCAATAAACATATTGCAACTTATCTTAATACAGAGCTCTCCTACCTGAAATGTTCTGTGTAATGAAAATTATATTACCTGTTGGAGCGTAATGCAGTAAGAGAAGGGCTGAGAGCAGATCAGCAATTTACAGGAACACTGCATTTGGCGTAATTGCTATATCAGTGTAGAGTTAGAAGTACAAGTGAGGCTATTGAACCAAGTTCTCACTTAACAGAAATCCAAACATCTTGAGAGATGGAAGTGTGCAGATAAGGTAACCAGGCAATCTTGCAATTGCTTCCTGAGCTGTAGCAAAGCTAAGGCATTTTTAATGCTGCTAGTCTCAGGTTGAACGAAGTTACTCCCCTTCCGCTTGTGTCTCGTTTTCACAGTGTCGCCAAAGGGCAAAGAAGAAGGCTGATGCAGAGTTAAGGCAGGCAGCCCCAGAAGGACAGGGGTGCCTGAAGGTGGGGATCAGCCAGCAGAAAGCGCTGACCATCTCCATCACACCGGTGGCGTCCCAGTGAAGCTGTGGATGCCTCATCCTTGAAAGTGTCGAAGGCCAGGTTGGATGAGGCTTTCAGCAACCTAGCCTAGCGTGTCTCTGCCCGCGTCAGGGGAGTTGGAAATAGATGACCTTTAGGATCCTATCCAACCCAAACCAGTCTATGATTCTATGGTATCACATGAAATGTAATTGTTGCACGCAAGTTATCTGGAGGAAAAGGGCCATACAGGGTTGACCAGTTTTTAATAAAACAATTGTTTCACTTTTCACCTGAGCAAGCTGACTTGACCCCGCTGCAGTCCACATAATCATAGCCACTAAATCGAAAAATTATCAGTAAAATAGTTAAATTACAGATAGTTTGTGGGCAAGATCAATTTAATTGTTGGGGAAAAAAAAAGAGTCTGTGTTAGTCCACCATCAAGACCATTTGAAACAAAGAAAAAAACTAACCTAAAAATACTTAAAATATACCAATATTTAATTAACTTTGAGGTTAAAATTAGACAATTTGCTTGTATAATCTCAAAGAACACGTTCTGGATTTCAAGAGTGTATCTACTGAGTTTGGTGAGGGAATATCTTACTCCCTGCTTTCTGTGTGAACTGAAAGTGCACTCTCTGCAACACAGAGCCCAGAGAGCACCCGAAGGCCCAGGTCTACCTGTGTGAGCCATGTTAGCATGGAGCTTATCTGAAGCAAAAGCTGGCAAAACCTTACCGCCTGCCTCAGAAAACATGGATTAGAAATACCCAGGCAGCTTCATCAATGTGCAAAATCTGCTGGCACTACCCAGTAGAGGGAGGACTTTTCAATCAACAAAAATCTGAGTTACCTGCCAGTGTGGTAATGGAGATCAAACAGATTCTGTCAGTCCTTGCTTCTTCATCTGTATGCTGAGGGTAACAACAGTTCTTTGCTTTGTAGCTGTCTCAGAGAAATGCCCGTGGGAAGATTTAAATGCTGTTATAATAGCCTAGCCTCTCCTTGCTTTCCTATTTTAAGAAACTTCCTGAACAGCTGCTGAACAGGATCACTCACAATGTTCCTTTCAGGTAAGGTGTCTGCACTGGTGAGGCAAAGAATATACAGGAACATGCCTGTGACTGCAAAAATATTTTCTAAAACCCCATCATTTTTTAAATATCTTTAGCAGTCTGTACCATTTTCTAGAAGAAAAAGAATCCTCACAACCACCACCTCTTTTACATTACCTCAAACTATAACCAAGTAAAATGGTATTACTATGCCTTGCCAAAAAGGTAGTGCCTATATTTAAATTGCCATAGTTAACAAAGGGCAGTTTAGTACAATGAAATAAAATCTTTCCATGTGCTTTCCTAGGGGAAATGCTCTGATGCAGGGCTGTTATACCTTCTGTCCCACCTGTGCTCTGCTATTCGGTGTAAATAAAAGCAGTGCTACAAACCTTTAATGAGACTGCCGATAGCACTAATACACACGTCTTGCTCAAAACCAACAGACACACACCCATCTCTGGAGGAAACAAGTGACCCGTTTATCAGCTCCACAGCATTCAGCTAGTTTCTTGTCTCCTTGCCCAGGTGTGCAACGAAGTGACACTTCAGTGATTCATAGCCTTTTCTGTGCTTGCTGTTGATGTCAAGCAGGATCAGATGAGTTGAAGCCAGGTCTACTGACTTTCCAGCTCTACTTTGGCCCTGCCTCGTCAAAACCGCCTTGACCAGCCCTGGTTGACACCAGTGGACTGTCTCTGCCCTTGCTGAGGTGTGCTGGCCTCCCTACTGCCCCTTCATGGGGGAGCAGCCTCCATGGCAGAGAGGCTTCAGCCTCAGCCTATAGCGGGATTTCTTCTTGTGCTAATTTCACGTCTCGTGGGAGAGAAATATAATGAGAACTGGCTATGATGCAGTCATTTCCATTTGTAAATGGGATAGCACAAAGAAAGAAATGAGAACAAATTTCCATATGTACAGTCCCTGCTAAACAATCATCTCTGCAAACCTCTCCGCAGCACGCGTGGTGCATGCTGCCTTCGTTACAGGATCAGCCGCACAACAAGAATAATTAATTAATCTAGGCACCATCACATCAGCTCAGAAGATCGGCTGTAACAGAGCTGGATCTGATTTCTTTTGTTTCAAAGACCACAATTCATGCTCATGTGGTGTGGCCACACAGATTAGCCCTATTAAATATAAATTAGGGTTAATTAATGAATGCCGCATTGCAAGCAGGCCCAGACTATGATCAAACATCTTTATTTACAATTACTACATGTCAAAGCAACAGCTTCTGAGATCCTCATTTTTAAACCAAAATACCAAGCTGGAGAAGTAATCTGCCTGAGGAAGAGCTCTACAGGTGATGGATTAAAGGTCCTGTTTCTCTCTTAGCATAGTTCTTCATGACTCCGTTATGGTCAATAAATGACTCAGGCTAACAATTTTAGCCCAGCGTAAGAAATGTCAAAAAGGTATATTTTAAAACCTGAGGTGAATAAAATATCTTATCAGATCTGATCCACTTAGATAGATGTGGTAAGATGGCAGAAGGAAAGCTAGCCATAGAAAAAACAAGCTACTAAGAAAGGTAGCCGTGATTCTGTAGGGGATGCAGTAAAGATGTGAATGGGGCTAACTGGACAGCGAGCAGCTTCATTTTAGTTAGGATTGCCAAACACAGAGGCTGGCAACCCTTGGTATATTGGTGAAAGCATATTGTCGAACAAAAACACCAAGGTGTCTATCATTTACACTGATTAGCCAGAGATAATACAAAAGACTGACATTTTTGGAGGGGAAGGAGATGGGGAATCTGTTTACCCTGCTGAAAGAGGCTACATTTCTTCTGAAAGCAGTATTACTCCTGATCTTGACAAGAAAATTAATGCAAATTTCTTTGGAAATAATTCAGATACCAAATGGGGAGGATAGAGAGTTCATCTTTTTCCCTTCCCCTTCATTCTCAGTTGGATCTTCTACTTGTTTTACATTAATTATTACCACAACTCAATGCCTCATGCAGAACTACATATTCGGATGAAATGGAAGAGCTTCTCAAAAACTTATGCGTGGTCACTGAATGCAGCTGATTTTTGCACAGAAAAATGGACATTTAGAGACAAAAGTATTTTATTTTATTGTTTCTTTTCCATTTGTTTTATTTATTTTTTATTGTATTTATTATTTATTTTATTTTTATTTATTGTATATATTTTATTT